>NC_079164.1:41830518-42140518 GCF_947568905.1 Ostrea edulis
ATCATTTCAAATTGTACAACTGAAAAGTTAATACCTAATCAGTTAAAAGTTGGTGAACTCCAGTCAAGTTTCCATCTAGTATGATGAAAGACCTGATTTGAAAGGTTTTTAGATCTGATCCAAACAATTTTTGTTTTCAAACTGTTTACCTTTAATCCAGAAAGTTTAGAGAGAAAAAATCTAAGGTATCTATCGCTGTAAAAAGTGATTTAGGTGTCCCATCAAGAGTAAGTGATGTATCATCTGCATATTGACTTATTTTGTGTTCCTTATCACATATCACAATACCTTTTATATCCTTATTTTGTTGGATTAAACTTTCAAGAATTTCTGCACAAAGGAGGAACAAATAAGGTGCAACAGGGTCGCCTTGTCTACAGCCCTCTCAATACTGAATTGAGTAGATAAATCCCACTCTGTCACCCATTCAATAATGTATTCACCAAAACCGAAATATCTTAATACTTTATATATAAATGACCAAGAAATGGAGTCAAAAACGTTTTCAAAATCAATTAAAACCAATAGTTCTGGTATATTCTTACTTTATCTATAATGCATTCGATCATAGATAAATCTGGTATTTTCCCCAATGTATCTTCCCTTTATGAATCCAGACTGGGTGTCTGAAATAAGATGATCTAAAGTACACTTGATTCTGTTACTAAGACATTATATAAAACATTTAACAATGCAATATGTCTCCAGTTTTTAAAAAAAAATTGTCTAGGTTTATCATCTTTAGGCAAACATGAAATAATCCACAATTGCTGAGAGATGGGAAGCTGTTTTTGGAGAAAATTCAGTTAACAGATTTTAAAATGAGTTCTTTCAGATCTATAAAAAAATTGAAAAAAATCGGGAGCATGTATATCCATCACTACTTGGAGATTTATTGTTTTTCATAATTTTTAATACTTCAAACACTTCTTTTTCAGATATTGTTCTTTCCAAAGACTCTGAAATATTTGACTGACAAATATATTAACTGACAAACAATGTGATGTTTCAAGGGTGTCAATAGTCTCGCTTAAAGTCAGCATTTCGCAAATTCTATGGTCGTTATAACGATTTAATTTACCACTACGACCTGTCACTGGGTTGAATGCTGTCTGACGTGTTTCATACAAATTGTTAAGTCGTTCTTCACACACTGATTTTGACTACGGATTACTCCATTTACCTGATCAAGATATAGGGATCACGGCGGATTGGACCGGTCGAGAGATGTTTACTTCTCTTAGATACCTGATCCCACCTCTGGTGCGTCCAAAGGACCGAGTTTGTCCAACAATCTATTTTGTATTGCTTATAGGAGTTATGAGATTGATTACTTTTCGTTATCTTCAGCTTTTCATACAGATAATGATGGGATATTTCTACTTAGATAATGGAAATTGACAAATTAAAAAGGAGAAGCTGAAGTATTCCCGTGTTTTTTGTTACTGTCCATAACAATTAAAACATGCAAATGTGAAGATGTGGAAGGCTGTGTTGTCTTTGATTTCGAATTTACTGGGATACATGAAATCGACATTCGAATGAAAGTGAATATTTTAGATAGGTAATATCATCGACGATGTATCTGAATGTCACTTTAAAGGCCACAGCAAGATACTTCTTCTTTTCATGTAGACACGTTTGAAAATTTCTACCTCACAATACAGGTCAGGTAATAAAGAAATACAAATTGTGCTCATCGTCATTTCAACAGACTGTTGGAAGACCTGATGTCCAAAGACTACGTGGATATTGTCAATGAAGAACTTCATCATCTTTGTTCATATGAACTTCGGGGTGCTAGTGCATAGAATCGGAATTTTGTTTTAAATAAAAATAATTTTTGGATGACTGATCACAAGGTATGAATATCTCCGATGTTTATGGATATCGGTAGACCGAATTATGAACATGAACTCTAAAGACGTAAGCTATCTGTGAGAACATTCACATTTTCACAAGGTATGTACTGTCTAACGATGTACTACTTTTAGATTAGCATATCGATGATTCCATGCCCTATCTCTGCCTTAAGTGTAAGAGAAAGTTAAAAGGAAGGACAGCATATCTAATAATAACATCAACTGCTTACACTAACCAAAATTCTTTCATTGTTGCGATTTTAAAATATCTATGATGGAATACTAAGTTATCGTACATTACTACTTCATAATAAAACAAATATGTCACTATCTACACCCCTACATTATCCCAGTTATAGCGCCTTTTAAGTTAGTTAATAACACCACAGTAGTTTCTATTCGAATACGTCAACATGTACCCCGGCCATACCTTCTGTCTTTGTTTCTTTAGATCTCCAGAATTTCATACTCATTTTCTCATAATTATGTATTATAACTTACGTCAAAACGTACACATGACGCCACGCATCGTCTTACCCTGCCTTTTATCAACGTTGCACTTCTGTCTAATGGTGCACTGTATTTTGGAGGTAGGATACCATTATATTGGAATTACAGTCCACGTAAGTTCACAATCTTAGTCCAAGGTGTGACTTTGTGAGATCTCCGAAACACATGTTGCATTTTTAAAATGATTACGCTCTCAAATTTTCAGTCGCTTGCTTTAAACTACTTCATGATCCGTTCATAGTAAATATCAACGGATTGCGTCGCTTGCTGAAATTGGATGGTTCATGAAGGAAAATGCGATTTATAATATAGATATTACACAAAACGAAACACTGTACATGGCATACGATATAAAACACTTTGCATTGCATACACTATACAGTACACACCACAGGACACGGTATATATGGTGAGTTCCATTTGGTGCACGCAACAGAATACGAATTTTACATAATAGAACACTGCACGCTGTACATTACAGAACACTATGTACTATTTACAATACAAAACATTTTACAGGCCGTACATTAAAGAATTTTGTACACACTGTACATCACAGAACATTGTACACGCTGTACATTACAGAACATTGTACACACTGTACATTACAACATTGTACACGCTGTACATTACAACATTCTACACGCTGTACATTACATGGTACAAGCTGTACATTTCAACATGGTACACGCTGTACATTACAACATGGTACAAGCTGTACATTACAACATGGTACACGCTGTACATTACAACATGGTACACGCTGTACATTACAACATGGTACAAGCTGTACATTACAACATGGTACACGCTGTATATTACAACATGGTACACGCTGTACATTACAACATTGTACACGCTGTACATTACAGAACATTGTACACGCTGTACATTACAACATTGTACACGCTGTACATTACAACATTCTACACGCTGTACATTTCAACATTGCACACGCTGTACATTTCAACATTGCACACGCTGTACATTACAACATTGTACACGCTGTACATTACAACATTGTACACGCTGTATATTACAACATGGTACAAGCTGTATATTACAACATGGTACACGCTGTATATTACAACATGGTACACGCTGTACATTACAACATTGTACACGCTGTACATTACAACATGGTACAAGCTGTACATTTCAACATTGTACACGCTGTATATTACAACATTGTACAAGCTGTACATTACAACATGGTACACGCTGTATATTACAACATTGTACAAGCTGTACATTACAACATGGTACACGCAGTACATTACAACATGGTACACGCTGTACATTACAACATGGTACAAGCTGTACATTACAACATGGTACACGCTGTATATTACAACATGGTACACGCTGTACATTACAACATTGTACACGCTGTACATTACAGAACATTGTACACGCTGTACATTACAACATTGTACACGCTGTACATTACAACATTCTACACGCTGTACATTTCAACATTGCACACGCTGTACATTTCAACATTGCACACGCTGTATATTATAACATGGTACACGCTGTACATTACAACATGGTACAAGCTGTACATTACAACATGGTACACGCTGTACATTACAACATTGTACACGCTGTACATTACAACATTCTACACGCTGTACATTTCAACATTGCACACGCTGTACATTTCAACATTGCACACGCTGTACATTACAACATTGTACACGCTGTACATTACAACATTGTACACGCTGTATATTACAACATGGTACAAGCTGTATATTACAACATGGTACACGCTGTATATTACAACATGGTACACGCTGTACATTACAACATTGTACACGCTGTACATTACAACATGGTACAAGCTGTACATTTCAACATTGTACACGCTGTACATTACAACATGGTACACGCTGTATATTACAACATTGTACAAGCTGTACATTACAACATGGTACAAGCTGTACATTTCAACATTGTACACGATGTACATTACAACATTATAAACCCTGTACATTACAACATTGTACACGCTGTACATTACAACATTGTACACACTGTACAATGCAGAATACTGTGCACGCTGTACAGTACAGAACACTGTATACACTTTACAGTACAGAACATTGTACACACTTTACATTACAGAACATTGTACACGTTCTAAATTACAGAACACTGTACACGCTGTATAATACAGAACACTATACACATTGCATATTACAGAACACTGTACACGCTGTATATTCCAGAACATTGTACACATTGCACACTATAGAACACCTTACACACTGTACATTACAGAAGATTGTACATGTTGTACATTACAGAACACTGTACATACTGTACATTACAGAACATTGTAAATGTTTTCATTTCAGAACACGGTACATGCTGTACACAACAGAATAGATCTGTGTTTAGTATGCACTACAAAACATTGTACAGGACACCGTCTGCTGTGTAATTAGATATGACCATCATGAATTGACTTGTCTGTCTTATCATTGTTCAGATTGGTTTAGTCACAGCGAAAGCAGGAAAATATGTATGGAAAACATTTATTGTTTTGCTTGTTTTTCTATGCAACAGGTATGTTAAGTTTTAATTCGTCAATTAGATAATGTGATATGAAATTATTACAATTCAGTTATAGATGTATTTTGCTTGACTCGGTGTAACATTTATCCAATTCCAATTATACTATTTCTAGTATCTATGTACACAAATGAGAGATAGGAAGAAAATCATTAATTTCCTTGGACATTGAAGATTGGGTTATTATCGTTATATAACATACATCATACATCATGATAGTGTCTGTGGGAGATGTGTTGTAAACTGACTCATGTTTCACATTATCTAAAATGTCGTGTCCGTCCACGATTTAAAATGCACAAAAAATGCACTCACGAGCGAGCAAAAGTAAATAAAAAAACAACCAAAAAACCTGTGATGTATTTTGCTTAAACTGTGTCTATATAATGCAACATTGTTTCAAAATTTAGCGATATTGTGGAAAATATGAAAAAACGAACAGTGTAGAATAATGGTATCATAATATATCCATAATGATTACAATTTCGTCTCAGAAAATTGATATGTCATTCTTTAAGCCTACCTGTAAGAAAAACGTTTTCAAATTTCATTCTGAAATCTTACAGGAAAAATGCTAAATAGATGCATATAGATTCCTGTTTTATTATATTCAGAGTACAAGTGGAAATGTTATGGGAACAACAATACAGCATGGGAAGTATCTTACAGAATGTATGCAATTCTTGATCTTTTAAATCCTCTTGGGGAGAAAAAATTAAGATAAGCTTCATCGATACTCGCATTCCCTTCTTTTGAATTATCGATATGCAATAGCTGACGCATAATCGTTATCAAACATTACATCATATTCATTTATCAAGTGAATATCTCCACTATGAACTGCATCTTTGAGATTATAGATGCAATTGTTCCCTCTTTGACTCCATTTTGTTCTATCTTTTACCCCATTTACCTCATCTTACGTAGGAAATCAATACTTCCAATATAATTAAGATATAGATTTTAGTTTTATAGTTATATTTTACTTTTATTTTTGTCATAATTCTCGGCCGTTGAAATAGACGTACTATATTTATCAAGATTCATACACACACTGTTCCCAACTACAGCGTATCCATGAGGAAATGGCTATAGTTACTGTTTGTAAAGATTTCAAAAGCAAAAAATATTGGAAATGTACACATTTCTACGGATAACTCCGTTTACCTGATCAGGATATAGGGCTCACGGCGGGTGAGACCGGTCGACAGGGTATGCTTACTCCTCCTAGGCACCTGATCCCACCCCTGGTTTGTCCAGGGGTCCGTATCTGCCCAACTATCTATTTTGTATTGCTTATAGGAATTATGAGATTGATCACTGTTCGTTATCTTCACCTTTGATAATATTAATGAATTGTATATATATCGACAGTAATTGATGTCTTGATTTATACAAATCTTTAAAATATATATATATATTTAGGAAACTTAAAGGAATTTAGATAAATTCAATTTCCTGTGATAGTTTTTCGCATTAATAAAAAAGAACAAAACTTCTTGGAAACATCATTAAGTTTTCTTGACGCAAAGCGTAAAAATAGAAATTAAGTATGCTGGATTTGAATAATGAGGAATTTAGATGAACCATGACTCTTCAAGAATCTGGAGGTTTGTGTGTAGTAATACATAAGGCAAGTTATCGAAATTCTATTTATACCTCTCAATGTAGACAAATGAATTCAAAGAGCCATTTATTTCTTGCAAAACTTATTGATTAACCATAATAGATTGAATGAATATCAGATATAAAATTCAAGAATAATTTCACTGTTTCTTCCATATCTCCGCATGTTATAAAAAGCAAAACATTTTGACTACAAGGAATATATCTTTATCTTTTTCAGTATATTTATTTTCTTGTACCTTTGTTCCCGTCACAAAAGAGCCTTATGTAGGGGCTGGATGGTCCTATAACTATGATCCTAAAACGGTATCCTATATTACTATAAGATACATGATCTTCTGATGTAAAGTTATGAAAATATGAATTTTACAAATATGTGAATTTCAAATAAAATGTATAATTTTCGAGTGGTTAATTTAACTTTTTCTTTTAAGATAATATTGGCCTAACTTAAACATGTGATACCATCGTTCTAAAAATTGCAATTGGTTTCCCTGCAGGGTGTTGCTGGAATGAAGAAAGGCTATCATTTATCTAGAAACGATACTTGTCATGTATATAAACTAACGGATCAACAGCGACATGATATTCATACACCACAAGGTGAAATCAACGTTCAGGTAATCTGACTAATTAATGTGCCGCGGTACTACAAATCGTTTTTTGCCTTGTCCAATACAAGTAATCCTATTATATTGAATATGGTTGGTTTGTACTTTTGAGGATATGAGAAGAATTGGGTATCGTATGGCGGTTTTTTTCTGTGGGTCTAGAATTTGACGATTTGCTGGCGCAAGATTATGCTAATAATGTTAGCGGAATAAATTTTGGCGGACAGGGAAGAGTTATTTCTCTTACAAATACTGAAGTCACAATAGGGTGCATTTATAGCGAGTGAAAGTTTTGCGAAAAGCTATCTAACTGCTAAAATTAGCCAAATTTATCACCTTGCGGAAAAAAATCGCTATACGGTATTTAATTGCTCCAGGACGTTTGCAATTAATAGCGCCTATCCTCTACGAGTGGTGTCCGAGATAGATATTTAAATTTTACGTCCATGTTTTATCTTCGAGTATGAATTTGCCAATTGAATTCTTTACCATTCACTAACCCATGCTCTAGTTTATTTTTATGATTCGAGCTATGTCTTAGACTCGCCGCCTTTCAATGATCCTGCCTCCATTTTCTTTTGTGAACAGAAAGCTACATATATACGCACTGCAACAATCTCTTCTCAGTCTTCACAGATGGACCATTATGATCATTCTAGCTACCAAATGACACGAAAATGATTTTCATTAATTGAGAACAAAATTTTTATACATGTATTAGTTCTCTTCTTTGTACAGAAGAACTGTTATTATTGCATACGCTATTGTATTCAATCTTTTACTACACGTCATTGTCAGTAACGTCTCTACGTGTAAATGAGTGAAAAATTCTTGGGAGGGACGGTAAACAATATAACTGGTACAATCAATACTCATATATGGAACACCACAATTCTTTTAAACCTGTCACAATAGCTCATTGATTAAAGCATTTGCGACCTGCAGGTTGTATGTTTGAGCCCTGGTCGTGCCATATCCGCAGTACATATAGGTAGTGATTGTTTCTTTGCCAAACGCTCAGCATTTGGAACTGAGTCGCGGGTTGTTTGTGTTTTTATATGATTTTAAATGTTGAAGGTTCCGTGTCGTCACAGGAGTTGGTATATTAAAGGGGAATAAGACATCGGCATAATGTCTGACTTCCTTTCCAAACATGAATGAAAATATAAATGTCAGCAATAATTGTATGTTCCTCTTAAATCTAACGACCTACATGCATGAATTAGATTAACGTTTGTTTTGACTGCTGATCTGTAGATTGTGGGTTTCAGTCTAGCAGAGGTTTTTACTCTTTTATTAGATTACATTCTACTAAAACTTCATTTTTAAAAACTTAACAAGGTAACTTTTAAAGTTTTCAATTTTGAAATATTATTATTGTAAATATCCTGCACTTTCCATCCATATAAGATCCCTTTACTGTGTTCTTCCTCCTCAAAGAACCTTCACTGTTACGGCCTTGAGCGCCATGCCCAGTATATATGTAGGAGTGCAAACCTGTCGAATAGACGTAATACAAATAAGCAAACTCTTTTAACCAGGCCTGGAGGTTATAAAACTTTTACTGTACTCATACTCAAACTCAGTCATATTTGTTTTGACTACAAACCTGAGCCATCTTCGAAATATACTCAAAAATTCTTGAGCATGTACTCCATTTGAGTGTGAGAATGATTTTATACACGTTTTATTACTTTCACTTTTGAGTAGGAATACGATTTAGAGCACGAATTATGAGTTTGAATATGAAAACATGCTCAAAAAAGTTTTATAACCTCCAGGCCAGGTCCAGAAGAGACATGATGATGAATTTTAAACAAAACCAACAGTTGAATTATGCAAAAGAAGTTCAGACCAATGCAAATGATTTCTTCATGAAACATTTTGTCATTTACCAAATAACCAAAACTTGTTAAATTTGATTTTTTGTTAATTTAAGGATAAGTAAACGGTATACTGAAAATTAAAACAGTATCTTATATTGATTGCAGATATATATGTATCAGGCTGTTATCACCCACCACGGCGAGACGATGAACTTGCTAGAACTAAAAAACATAAGCTACAGCATCTGGAATTACTGCAAAAGTCTGGATCATATTATCAAGTATAACTTCTATGTCTCAAAATAAAAGATGGAAAAATCTACTTTTGTTTTGTCTTATAAGTACGTATAAACTGCTTATTTCGATTCTTGTTGACTTTCATGATGAATCTTCTACTTCAACTTATACTTCTAATTCGCATTCAGTAAAATATTCTGTTAATTCTCTACAATTTTCAGAGAAAATATCATAATAAGAGAATCTTCATAATTTTGATAGCAATTTTACGATGTCAATGAAAAAGTGAAGATAATGAACAGTGATCAATCTTACAAATCTTATAAAGAATACAAAATTAAGACGTAGTTCAACCAAATGGAAGGGTGAATATGGACGGTTACATAGACGACATTCTGTTTCATGCCAGACATGTTCAATTGGTGAACAATCAGGGAAAGTAACAATTCAAGGCATTGCATTCACGTTCGATTGCCTAACGAAGTCAAGAACAACTCATACAACATGGGGTTTTACATTGTTTTGTCGCAATGGGGTTTGTTGTCTGTGGTTTTGGGAAAAGGCAGTTCAAGGGTAAGACATGTTGTTGAATATTGTCGTTCCTCTACGGAAGCTGTATAAGATTTCCGCCAATAATTCCACATCAAATATGCATCCCCTAGATTATTACATTACCTCCAGGGAAAGACTATTACAAAATCATCAAACGTCTCGTGATCACGGGATAATTCGTTGAATAGCGATACACTAGCTAGCCATTGAATATGGGTTAGCTAACATAACAATTTGAGCCACAACATTGGTGAAAATAAACTTTTTCAAGCCATTTCTGAACGAGAGAGTGGTATTCCTTTGAGTCAATCTAGATCCTCCCCTTTTCTTTGGGCTGGATATGGATTTTTCGTTCGTTGAGAAGATGCTTGTATCCAAAAACCCTCCGCCAGGTATCTATCTTTTAGAGAGCAGAAGGAAAATATATCCACCACCTTTTGTAATCACTTGTCTTAGAAAAAATCCTTTAGAAATATACATTCAAAAAGATGTTTAAAAAATAATGCAAATCATAAATTTAACTGCTACAGTATTATGTTAGAGCGAGGGCATATGCATAATTCAATAGCAGTTTTACGTACCACTATTCCTCAGATATATATGTAATTATACCCCACGCAACGAAGTATAATGTTTTTTACCCGTCCATCATTCTGTCAGTCCGTCAGTCCCTTTTTTGTCAGCGCAACTCCTCTGAAACCGCTCAACATAATTTCATGACACTTTGTAGTTAATAAGGACACACTGTGTAGATGTGCATATTTCCAGAAAATTCTGATTCAATAATTTTTCTGGGAGTTATGCTTCTTTTGAAATTAAAATTTCGAGCTCGTAGTCCTGTTCTTGCAGTAATGCATAGCATTACCATTCATTATGTGAGGCATTGTCAAGCAATGTTGGAACGTGGGGTATGTGAGTTTGCTCCTTTGTTTTCTTTCATTTCTTTCAGTTGGACCTCCGCCTTAATATTTTTCAGTTGATCGATTTTAATGAAGTTTACTTGGAGAATACATTGTACATTGCACTACAATGCCCTCCAATGTGATTGGCGTATTCGGAGATGCATTACCATGTCAAACAAACTTCATTTGTGTCTAGAAAGTATCACCAGGTTTTCCTAAAACCAATTCAGATATTTTATATTGACTAGTTTTAGAATACATTACAGAAAACTAGATAGTTCCAACTTTATTATTGGACGAAAGCTCATAATTGTTTAGCGCATATGATAGACCCAAGGTTCCGATTGTACGTAGGTGTTGAACTATATCCCCTGCAAGTTTATTCACCTTCCTTTATCCTCAAAAACAATTACAAAAATAATAACGAGATGGATTATAAGTTTTCTACGTGACATGTAACTCGAAAAATGTAGTCACTAGTGATATTAATTGTCGGTAGAGTTTCAATGTTGCTTCGAATCGACTTTCGTTAATAATGTTGTGATAAGGAACGTAGGGATTTCAACAAATTCTGAAAAACATCACGTATTTGAATAATTACATGAAACAAGATTGATAAACTCTCTAAGCCTTCTACGTGATATTTGGCTCCAATAATGTCGTCACTAATTATAATAAACACCCTCCTCCAGATATGTCAGATTATTAAATTTTGGTTGAGTTTCAATATTGCTTTTAATTGATTTTCTTTCATTATGGTGTGGTAAACAATGGATGAAATCAACAAAGTTTAAGATACATTGCGTATCGGCATATTTCATACCACTTTCTTCATACAATTATAAGGTCCATGTCGTCCCATCACAGTTTCTGTACAAAGTACAGAGTTGGACAAACACGGACCCCTGGACACACCAGAGGTGGGATCAGGTGTCTAGGAGGGGTAAGCATCCCTTGTCGACCGGTCACACCCGCCGTGAGCCCTATACCCTGATCCGGTAAATGGAGTTATCCGTAGTCAAAATCAGTGTGCCAAGAATGGTCTAACAATCGGTATGAAACACATAAGACAGCATTTGACCCAATAATAGGTTGTATTGGCAAACTAGATCGCTATAACGACCGTATAATTTGTTGTGATTTACTGTACAACATTGGCTTGTCACTCGGAGATATGGTGAGGTTTCCCTCAAAAATGAACAAATGAAGGTAGATTTTCATATTGCTCACGGCGGGTGTGACCAGTTGACAGGGGATGCTTACTCCTCCTAGGCACCTGATCCCATATCTGGTGTGTCCAGGGGTCCTTGTTTGCCTAACTATCTATTTTGTATTGCTTATAGGATTTATGAAATTGATCACTGTTCGTTATCTTCATCTTTCTTTACTTAATGCAAGGCGAAAAAGAAGAACTTGATAATTGTCAGAATGAGTTCTAACACCAATTGGTCGGGTTACAGTGGTTAAAACATTAATTATTCCGAAAATAAACCATTTATTTCTATCACTACCAACACCGAAAAAGGAGATAATTAATTCATTGAGTAAAGATATTTTTGAATTTATTTGGAATGGAAAATGTGACAAAGTAAAACGTTCTATTGTAACTCAAGACCACCATCATGGAGGTCTAAAAATGGTGGACATCAACAATTTTATCATGTCTTTAAAATGTTCATGGTTGAAAAGGTTATTGATGGGAAATAAATCCTGGGTAGATATTTTTGAAGCAATTAATGGTCATGATTTTGTTCACAAATTACTTGATTTTGGAGATGCATTTATCTCTGAATGTGTTATTCCAGAAAATAATGTTTTTGGCAAGATGTTTTTAATTCTATGCTCCATGCAATAAAATCCTTTGACAAAAATTTCTACAAGGAATCCTATCCCAGCATTCCTGTGTGGTATAATTCAAATATTAGAGTGGGTATGAAAACACTGTTTATCAAAAGCTGGTATAAAAAAGGTGTAAAACTCATAGACGATTTCCTAGATGACAAAGGGAATCTTTTATCACATAACCTTTTTCAACATAAATTTGATATCCAAGTTTGTATATTACAATATAACAGTGTATTGAGTGCAATATCAACTCATATGAAATTGTTTGAAAATAAAGGTTTATTCAATAGATCTTTTACACCTTATATTCCAATATATTATAAACCTTTGATTCTGCAAACTAAATGTACTAAATCTGTTTACAAACAGTTAAATGTAAACCATGATATACCTACTTCTGTTTCAAAGTGGAATTTAGACCTGGTAGCTTATGGAATAGAAATATGTGTTAAGGATGCTTTTACTGTATGTTTTAAGACTACCAAGGACTCTACTATCCAATGGTTACAATATAGATTACTTCATAGAATTCTGCCTGTCAATTATTATCTTAAAAAAATCAATGTTGTGTCTTTTGATTGTTGTACCTTTTGTAATGATGAAGTTGAGACAATTCAACACGTTTTCATTGGCTGTGAAAAAGTATCTATATTATGGAGCAATCTGAGCATGCACATTTATAAAACAACTTCCAAAAGAATAGGTTTTAATGTACTTAATATTTTATTAGGTGAACTCCCATTGTCGAAAGGCAACAGAATTGTAAACTTCCTTATCCTTTATACAAAACAATATATTTTTTCTTGTTTGAAAAAAAAACCAAATTGCCAAGATTCTTGGAACTATTGTTCTATCTATACAACAAATACAAGGTTGAAAAATGTATTGCGTATCAGAATTTAGAAATACAAAAATTTGAAAATACCTGGCATGTATGGAAAACACTTTTTGACAACTTAAAAAAATCATAATTCTGCTATTTCAAGCAATTTTTTTTCCCTACTTTTGAAGCCACATGTACTTTTATCTATTTACTCAAGCTCTGTATTGTTATCATTTTTCTCTTACAATTATATTAAAAATGCAAGCGCTTACCAACAAATGTATGAGTGTGAGTATGAAAGTGTGTGAAAGTGGTTAGAAAAAAATGGCAAATGTTCTTCTGTCTTATGTCAATGTTTGTGAAATAAAAAAATAATAAATAATAAAAAAAAAAAAAAGTTCTTCTTTTTCATATTTAGCCCATCGTCTGGCATAATCTTCGACAGAATTCATAATAGAGATGAAGTTTTGTCGCCAATTAAAAGACCGAGGTTCACTGTATTTAGGACATTTTAGAATAAGTGATTTGAGGTCCTCATTTTCAACTATATCAACATCACCAGTAATGACATGTCCAGCTGGACTATAGTTGAAAGAAGATGAAGAACAAGAACATGTTGGTGGATTATGTATAAGATGGTCTATATCTAATGTAATTGCTAGAAATTTTCACGTGACTGTAGCAAACAAATTCTAGAAAACTGGAAACTCCCAATGTAATTCATGGCGCGTATGCTAGATATCAGCATTCCTATTTTACATCACTACTGAATATTTGTTTCCCTTCCCTTCTACTCATCAATACAGAAACACTATCGAGAAAGACTCTAAGCCTTTTACGTGACATTTGGCTTCAATATTAAATGTCGGTAGATCTTCAATATTACCGCACATTGACTTTCTTTGATCAGGTTGTGGTAAAGAATGTAGGAAATCAATAAATGTTTAAATACATTGCGTATCTGTTTATGCAAGGTGAAGATAACGAACAGTGATCAATCTCATAACTCCTACAAGCAATACAAAATAGATAGTTGGGCAAACACGGACCCCTGGACACACCAGAGGTGGGATCAGGTGCCTAGGAGGAGTAAGCATCCCCTGTTGACGGGTCACACCCGCCGTGAGCCTCATATCCTGATCAGGTAAACGGAGTTATCCGCAGTCAAAATCAGTGTACCAAGAACGGCTTAACAATCGGTATGAAACACGTCAGACAGCATTTGACCCAATGCGAGGTTGTATTGACGAACTAGATCGTTATAACGACCATAGAATTTGCGAAATGCTGACTTCAATCGAGACTGTTGAAATCCCTGTACCATCAACTTGTTTGTCAGTAGCTTACCTCGATTTAAAAACTTACTATACCCAGAACAAGCTCTTGCATATCGAATCAGTTGAGATATATAAACACCATATGCAGGTGATAATGGAATATTGCTACATAAATGTGGGAAGTTGACGATGGAGAAGCTGAAATCATCCCGTTTGTCATACAGTTGAGTTGTTAGTTTGCCGTTAATGTCTACTTTCAACAAAATATCTAAGTATGAAGCAGAAGTGGACGACTCTGTGGTGTCCTTTATTTCGAGCTCACAGGGATATATCATACCATTTTCAGCATATACCAAATATAAAGAGATTTATTGTTTTTCAATATTTGAAATTGAAGGGCAAATAACTCTAACTTTGAAAAGGTGGTACATTCACATTCTGTTCGGAAACACACACATGTATACACCAAGTCACAAAATGGCTGAAGTGATATGTAGAGCTGAAATAAAGAGCATCATCCATGGCCATATACATTTATATCCAATAAAGGTCCATGTACTTACCTCAACATTTCAGTACTTTTCAAAGCATCCGTTCACTGCAAGAACAACTCGAACTCGCTTAGTAGAGACTGATGTTCATTATATCGCCAATTTAGCAAGAGTTTGGCAACTTATCAAAGACATTATTCAAATACATTCATATACATATATGTGTTTAGTAAACCGAAAGTGAGCAAAGAATTAGACAGTTTACAAGAGGAATATGTTTTGATTCCAGCTGACAAAGCTTACAACAACATTGTCTTTGTTTTGTAAGGCTCATTATTACAACAGTATTTTAAACGAAATCGGTATTAATTCCATATTTGGTAATCGTACTTATACTCCAACTACCCTTTCAAAAGATGAAATTCTTCAAATCCATGCCTAGATTTTAGACACATTTAATATCCTAGTCAATGGGATAAATAAATATGAGTTACCGTGCCTATAACGGATTCCTAAACTTCACAAAAACCCTTACAAAGAAAGTAGTGTAAATCAAATTTGTATTCTAAAACATTCTAAAGAACTTTTATTAGTATGCATAACAAACTATTACCACATACAAAATGTTTGGACGAAGTTCTACAGTTAGTTAAAATGTTATGGCAGTGAGACGAATTATTAGAGTTTATCTACAGCTTATCATTCCTAAGGCGACAAGGAATCATGAACACTTTATATTCTATGTCGTTGTTTGGCTTGGTACTGTCAGTGGTCGGTAAGGTCAATTTCAAGAACTTTTTAATACCTTATAGCGTATCATTTCGAGAGAAAAACAAAATTCCATTTTCTGTTTTCAGTCTATATAGTGTCTTGTACGTTTGTTCCGGTCACAAGAGAACCATATGTTTCCTCATCGTGGGCGTATAAATATGATCCAGGGCCGGTATGTCAAATTCACATTATCTATGCATAACTGCCAAATAAATGCTAAATCTGCATTATACATGAGTAAATGTAATACAGGATCGGTATGTCAAATCTATATTATGTATGTACAAGAAAACATTCATGTGTCTATCAATTGCGGCCCGTAGAAATTTGTTTGGAATATACTTGAAGATATATTCAACATTTTGCCACTAACACACAAATGTTAGACAAGCTTTGATCAGAAAAACTTCCCAAAAGTCTAAGTCAGGTTGCGTAAGAAACCACGGGGTGTTTTACAAAGGTCTTGTCAGTTACCATGGTATTGATTTATACATTATGTATTTTGTTTCATTTAACATATCCATATTTCTCCTTTTGTTCTGTACCACATGTGCTTGAGGAGAGATCTTCCACCCCCACCCCACCCTGTATTTTCTATACATTATCATAAGATTCATCAATTATGATCACTGGTGTAACATTCATAAAAACGGTTTCTGTGTGGGATTTTGTTTATTTCACTGATATATCAATAAGCCCCTGGGCTACATCACTTAAATAGTCACCTTGGCGCAACTATTGCGAGTCTTGAAAGATTTGCTTCAATATTTACTCCTATGAAAAAATTTGATCCCATATTGTGACCCCAACCTAGCCCCAAAGGGTATACATAACCAAACTTGACTCCACACAACATGGGTATACCTCAATACCCATACTACTAATATGACCTTGTTGTTCTGGAGAAGATTTTCTTCTGTATATATGCACTTTGTTAACACTGATCCACCCTATAATCTGCACTACTTTGGGACGTTTGCATATTAATATGACTAAGCATGGCCCTTTTGTTCTTGTAAAGTTTTCCCTATGTATACCCATGCTTAACTTTGAGCCTCTATAATTGTTCCACCCTACTTTGAGGAACCACAATTTGATGAAACTTGAATCTGAAGTACCTGAAGTTGCTTGCATAATAATATAACTAATCGTGGCTCTATTGTTCTTGAGAGGAAGATTTTTCCTATATATCTCCATTAAAAACTTCCATCCCGTATTGTGGTCCCATCCTACTTCAGGGAACCACAATTTGAATAAACGGGAATCTGCACTACCTGACGATGTGTGCATACTAATATGAGTAATCATGACTGTTGCTTTTGAGAAAAGGATTTTTACAGTCTTCTTCCTGTATATCCGCATGTAAAACTTTAATCCCCTATTGTAACCCCACCCTACTTCCGGAGTTCACAATTTGAACAAACGTGAATCTAGGTCATGGCAATGCTTGCATACTAACAAGGCTGATTATGCTCCCCTTGTTCTAAATATTTTTGAATATTTTAACATATACCCAAATTAAAGATTGCCATGTTCCATTAAGAGATGTTTTTGAAAATTCCTTTTCAGATCTCATGTGCTCGATCTCAAAATGTTTTGTAAAAAAATTGTAAAACTTGTGATATATTGATAACTAGAAATTCATTTACAAGTAATCTCACCCGATATATAGTATCTATACCAAAACTTGTCTCAAATCAACAACATCAAAACCTATGATTTTTAACACTTTACACGACCATTCATCACGATAAATTAAAGGCTAAACTTTTTTTTACATCACAGACAGTTTCTTCTTCATCAAAAATGAAAAAAAGAAATATTACTATCTAGTGATTAGTCATCCAAAAATTATTTTGTTAAACACCACTCTGATTCCACGCACAATTACTCTTAAGTTGATATAGAAAATATGCTGAAGGTCCTCATTGACAATATCTTTGTAGTCTTTGGTGATGAAGTCTTCCAGCATTCTGTTGGAATTTCCATCGGTACGAATTGTCCTCCTTTGTTTTTCATATTCTTATGAACCAGATTTTATTTAAAAGATTTACGTACATGATAAGAAAAAATATCTTGTTGTTTTGGCCTTGAACTCGACATTTAGATATGTCGACGACGTTTTATCGTTTAGCTAAGTACTTCGGTACTAGCTTTAAAATACGGATGTATATTTAATTGCTGGGATAAAATTTAGAAATTCACTTCGAAATGAAGTATTATCTCCCTCATGCATAGCTCTGATCCTCGGAGGAATTTGGCTCCAGTTTTTGACACTCTGGTTTTCCTTTTAGCTCTTGCAAGTTTATTTTTATTTCGGATTTCCAAATTTTCGGCTTGGGCATCACTGAAGAGACATTATTTGTCGAAATGCGCATCTGGTGCATCAAAAGTGGTACCGTATAAGTTTTAATTACGACCCATGGGTCGAGGCCTCTGCTGGTGGACTGTTAGTTCCCGAGGGTCTCTACAGCCCAGTAGCTAAGTACTTCGTTATTAGCTTGAAAATATGGATGTATATTTTATCGCTGGGATAAGATTTAGAAATTCATTTCAAATGTAAGGATTATCTGCCTCATGCATAGCTCTGATCCTTGGACGAATTTGGCTCCAGTTTTTTTGGCACTTTGGTTTTCCTTTTAGCTCTTATAAGTTTATTGTTATTTCGAATTTCCGAAATGTTGGCTTCAGTATCACTAAAGAGACATTATCACCGATTCCTGTCCAAAAATAACACTGTACAACCACTATAATAATGAACGGTATTTATTTGTTTTGGCGCTCTTGGCCGCGGTGATGGTTGGGGGCTACCACAGAGCCGCCCCCTCAACAATCAATCAATCAAATGTGACGGCCCCAGATGGGCGAATTGCGCACTGGGTAAACGCAAGTGCACAACGTCACCAAATGCAAATACAAAAAATCAATCAATAATACAAGAATTAAGATATTAAATCAATCAATCAATAGTCCGACAATTCAATGTCAACAACAATTCAATCATTCAATCAGCAATTCAATCATCAATCAATACTGCAAATTTTCAAGTTCATGTCATGAAGCTGCAGAATATTGGGTGCACTCCTCCATTTGAGTTGGGGTGCGCCGAAACGCCACTTGCACGTGCCACACACGCCCGTGAAACAGGAGCGTTTGTGGGACTGCAACCGCCACCAAGGGAGTGCCCAGAACCGTGGTGACGGCGGCAGTACGCCAACTCAAATGGTCACCGCTAACCAGATTGCCGCAAATCGAAACAGGTCTAAGGAAACGCATTAACCCTGCCACCAATGAAGGTTTCAAGGGCACCTTGTAGATTATTGAGAAATAAGTCATTCCCGAGCTGTGACAGATGTACACCATCAGAATGATACAGGTGAACGGGCTTAGCTTCAAATTGTGTGTGTTTGATGAACGCCCCCACCCTTTGAAGCTATTAGCCTAATACCCTTCCTGTTAATTCTTGCTCTGGCGTTTTCCATTGCCTGTATCTGTGTAGAATAACGCCAACTAAATCTAGGTAGCAGTGAGGACCACACTAATTTCACACTAGGAAAAAGTTTGGTTATTTCTAGTACAGCAGACTGAAGAAGTCTGACCAGTGACCACAGGTTGGTACGGCCTAGGTTGTTTGCCCCACAATGAACAAGGATAAGATCAGGAATATCTTGCACCTGCTGTAATATTTTAAGTTTCGGCACCAACTCGTATAAATTCATACCCCCGTAACCTTGCCACCAAATGGTCGTGTTTGGAACGTTAAGGTTTGGTCCCCCTGTCCTGGATCTGGCAGCCACTGCTGCCCTCTTAATAATGGAGGATCCAACAATCCACACTTTAATTGGACCTATGAAAAACTTGGTGAATGTTAGGCATGCAAATACCCAAGGCATATGAACGTTAAGAGATTAGCGAATATATGACTGATATGCAACAGATCTCCATCGACCTGTCGCTTGAATAATTTCGGCTGACATGCCTTGTTGTGCGAGTGTAGTTGCTGCACCAATGCGAAACGAGTGGGATTTGAAGTGCCTACTGTCTATCCCCGCTAAATTAAGCGAGCGTGACAAAACTGAGGTAAACTGGTAACGAGTAAGAGGCTGACCAGAGTAATGACAAAATAATGGCCCCGCTTTCGGTGCCCTAACCTCCATATAATCGTGCATGGCCTGTATTGGACAAGTAGTTCCGGTCATCTTATGTACTGTAATGTGATGCCCCTACCTAATTGGTCAGTTTTCGAGTATCTAATGTGAATTGTTAAATAGTTAGTGTGCAGGGAAATGTCCCCAGTATGTAAAACCCGATCCACAGAATTGCCCTTTGACAAAGCAAATTCCCCTATCCTAAGCAAGGCATTAAAAGCTAGTGAGAATGATGCTTTAAAAAGAAGGGTCTCATACGTGTTAGAGCATACCACCTGTAGTTTATTTATGATTAGTTCCAAAATGCCCAATGTGATAGGTAAACGGGCATTCGATATTGAATTTGTGCGCTTCATACCCTGCAACAATTTCTGCACTATAAAATGCTTAGTGGGATCCGCATTCCAGTGGAGTTTGCAATAAAAACTAATGGCAGAGATGTATGCTTTAGCTGTGGATTGCTTGTAACCATGTATTGATAAATGTGCAATAAATGTATTGATGTGAGCATCCGGTGGTGGCCATGTGTTAGGTAGTCCCTGAATGCTACGGAAATGGTTGAATGCCTGAATACCCACCATATATGCTTGGTTGGTGTTTGCTGACAAGGATGAGTGTAAAAGGCGGCTTATTTCACTTGACAAAGCAGCCTCTGGAGCGAAGCTGGGATTAGCTGAGGGTTGTGGTCGGCTGTAGGTGCCAGGTTCCTGAACAAGTTCCACTGCTTGCGAGATATAGAATCAGCAATTTTATTTGTTTTCCCAGGGATATGCTGGGCTTTGAACTGAATATTGAAGTGCAATGTTTGAAGGATAAGTGGTCTAACAAACGACATGACCCGATGTGACTTAGATTACTGTTTGTTAAGAATGTGTACTAAGGCCATATTGTCCACATGAAATAGTATCTTTTTGTTTTGCAACCTACTGTCCCATACTGATATGGCTAGCACAATGGGCACAAGTTCTAAAACTGTGATGTCTTTCAAGATGGAAGTAATGGCCCAATCATGTGGCCATTGAAGGTAGGTCCACTGACCCTGAAAATAACACCCGCAACCTAAACTAGATCCACCTGCACTGTCCGTGAACAGTTGTAAAGTGTTCTGGGTGGCCCACTCCCTCTCTGGGAAATACACTACACCATTGAATCCCCTCAAAAAACTTATCCATGTATTCATGTCTTCACGCATTGAGTGATTGATTCTGATATGATGCGATGGCTTAGTGGGACCAATCGTGGCGTTGTAAAATCTACGGTTGAATGCCCTGCTACCGGGTATTGCTTTGCCAAAAAAAATTTAACTTTCCCACCAGGCTCTGAAGGGTAGATAACTTAATTTTATTTTTCGAGACCCAGAAGAGTAGGAGATTCATGAGTTCGTCAACCTTTTCTCGGGGTATTTTAATTTGCATTTTGATAGTATCAATCTCCAGACCGAGAAATATTAAACAGGTAGTGGGTTGAACAGATTTATCCTGGTTCAAAGGTATTCCCATCTCGACACACATAGACTGAAATGTATGCATAAGGACATGACAATGGCTTGTATGCGCACTGCCTGCAAAAATAAAATCATCCAAGTAATGGTGAACCGTTTCAATCCCTGATTTAGCTATGACCAACCACTCTAAAAATGATGAGAACATTTCAAAAATTTTGCATGAAATAGCGCAACCAAAAGGTAAACACTTATCAATATAAAAACTGCCATTCATATGCAAGCCCAAGAGTTCGAAATCAGCTGGATGAACCCGAATTAACCTGAACGCACTTTTGATATCAACTTTTGCAATGAACGTCCCCTTGCCCAGAAGACTAATGGTTTGGACTACAGTATCGAATGAGGTATACTTAACAGATGTGTGAACCGGGTCGATATGGTGGTTTATACTATTTGACGGTGGGTAAGAAAGATGTGTGATCATGCGCCAACCGCCATCTGCTTTCGGAACGACACCTATTGGGGAAACGTGTAAATTATGCAATGGGGGGTGGTCAAAAGGACCAGCCATTCGCCCTTCAAGCACCTCTTTATGGATTTTTTCTTGCAACACCTCTGTGTGCTCAGTGGCTGATACCAGATTACTACAAAACATTGGCAGTCGAGGACCCGAATACTGCAATCTAAACCCCCGAATTAGACTATTTTTTAATGAAATAGCTGATGTAGTGTTTGGGTATGTGTGGAGATAACTAACAACTATGCTAGTATTTATTGGCGAATTTGCCAGGGCCCATATATCCAGACTGCTGTCTGGTTTGACTTGGGATAAAGGATTGTGACTGGTTGCTATTGGCCCGAAAGGGCTGATTGTTGCTTGGTCCCCCTGGTTTGCCCGCCTTAGCCTGGGTTTTAGCACAATCACTTGACGGATGGTTGTCGCCACACTTAAGGCAACGGTGTAAATATCTACACTGAATCTTGTGGCACGACCCCTTGTAATTATAATCAAAGCACTTGAGATACTGATTTGATGATGGCTGAGGGGATGGGGTGTTTGAAGGGGTCATGTAAATGAGCTAAAGTTCTGCATCAACCCTGCCCCAGTCCATAGACGGATTAGTTGCCATACGCAAGCGAAATTGCTCGTCATAATTAGGCCAACCCTGTGACTTTTCTGCCCCCAGTCTAACGTCGTGGACGTACTTTAATAATTGCTGTGTTTTTTCTGGATGAGCAGCAATATATATGCTAGTAAATATGAGGAACGCATCTGTCCAGCGTTCAATAGTAGTGATTTTGTTTGATTGCTTAGGATGTGCAATAATTTGGCCAAATTTGTTGACTGAGAGAATAGATGCTATCTGAGAATTACTGCTGTCACGTACAAGCAAAGTGTCTAAATTAACAAATTCACCGTTGACTATTTTATGTTTAGTGTGGTTATCAACATGATATGCCAATGGGGCCTGGTTTGAATTGATCATTGTAGGTAACGGTTGTGGGCCCTGATTAAATTCATTGTGCAAAATATCATTACCTGTACTCGGCGTTAATTCTACCCCAGGCTGCACCCGCTGTGGGGGTTGAAAGTGGTCTTTGGGCTGGACGACAGGTATCTGAGGCTGGACGACAGGTATCTGTGGCTGGACTCCGCCATGTGCTACACTGGAGTCAGCATTGCTCCTCTGTGTCCTGCGATTACGCCCTGTCTGTACTGCCTGAGCATGCTGAGACTGGTCCGACGTCGTGGATCTGGGTGCCCCCCTTTTTGATTTGGTCTTGGGCATATTTTAAAGTGTTATGGATAGAATTGATGCTGCACCAAATTGATGACCACGCCGTTTGGAAGAATGTTCCAGAAAGGACGTGACGTGTACGTGTCAATATATATTAGACTATTGCAGAATTAAATTTCCCGGAATAAATAAGAACCCCCCCCCCCTTTCCCTTTTAGTAAAAACTGACGAGGATACAGTTACGGAGATAAATGCGCATATCCAAGACAAGCGTGGATATGCGATATTATTTGTCAAAATGCGCATCTTGTGCATCAAAATTGATACAGTAAACGTTTTACATATATTAACAGTAATGGTTTTTATTCATATGTCGACAGTTAGATATATTCACAACGTTTTATCTTTTAACAATAATCATTTCCATTCATATGTCCATTCGATATATCCCTGTGAATTCGAGATAAGAGACACCACAAAGTCCACATCTGCTTCTTCTCTGTCGTCAACTTCCCATATTTTTGTAGAAATATTCCATTATCACCTGCATATGGTGTTAATATCTCTCAACTGATTCGATACGCAAGAGCTTATTCTGCGTATGATCAGTTCTTAGATCGGACAAACAAGTTAGTGTTACAAGGGTTTAAAAACTCTCGTTTAAAGTCAGCATTTCGCAAACTTTATGGTCATTATGGTGATCTAGTTTGCCAATACAACCTATCATTGGGTCAAATACTGTCTGACGTGTTTCATACCAATTGTTGGGCCATTCTTGGCACACTGGTTTTGACTGCGGTTTACTCCGTTTACCTGATCATAATATAGGATTCAAGGCAGGTGTGACCGGTCAAGAGGGGGTACTTATTCCTCCTAGACACCTGATCCCACATCTGGTAAATCAAGAGGTTCGTATTGGCCCCACTCTCTATTTTATATTGCTTATATGAGATTGATCACTGTTCGTTATCTTCACCTTTCATTGATCAATGTTCGTTATCTTCATCTTTCAAAGGAAAGAGAGTAGCAAAGGACTCCCAACTGGCAGTTACTATATGACCGAGATAGAAAGGAAATAAAGCATATTTTGTATTGATACTTCATTGTATATTATGCCTACAGTGTAAATGAGATGTATGTTTGCAATCAAAAGTATAACAAAAACTGTGAATGTTTCAGTGGTTGAAAATTGAAATGAGATGCAAATAATAATTGTACATATTCAATTTACCAAGGAAATTAAATGGTGTTGGTAAGCAGGTTATCAAAATATTTAAGAGATACATACTTTTAAACGAGCATATCAGATGTTCCGAAATTAAACCATGGCAGTTCGCAAGGTTTTGATTATTGTGTTGAAGTGTGATAAGATGAGAATCACCGTAAAGATACAATGCAGATAGCATTTATAGATCTTATTCCCCATCCCATACGAATTTGAAATAAACCTACTCTCACCCATGAGAAATTCTCATGTGAAATAAGAATAGACTTACCAAACTGGACTATTTAGGAATGCTTGAATAAAGATATGCGAGTACCCTATCTGTGAACACATATAACGATGAGCCTAGGTAAATTTTCTTGCTATATGGGTAAAAATAGCTGTTCCATCAAGTTTATATTCCTTGAAAATGAAGAGAAAAGATTGAAGATAATATGCTAGAATAAATAGTGCAAAATAGAGAGCTTTTTCTGCATCTTTTAATATGCACCGTACATATACATTTGTACAATAACTGCTTTTGGTTTAACATGGGTATAACTAACTATGCTGTGTGGGGAAGATGACTGGTGAAAGCATTCTCCTCCTAAGGGTGCTTTTGAGCTAGTAATTATCTTGTATATCTGCACAGGTTCTCTGTATATGTACGGTACATAATAAAGGATGCATAATACATTTTTGACACACTGTAAGTCATCTGTTGCTCTAATGAATTATGGTAATAAGATTTCGGACATACACACACAGACTGTTGAAAAAAATCAGAGTCGGTCACAATATTCTGAATTTTCAGATATATATATATATATATATATATATATATATATATATATATCCCACCCCTATCCCAGTGTGAATAAAATATACTTACTTTCGCCCATGTGAATTGAAAATAAAATCTCCATGCATGTGGAATAAAATTAGACGTTGTAATTACAGTAACGATCATTACTTCAAATGTGTTAAAGGTTGATCACGTTCCATCTTCAGCTGACTATCTTTGGAGTTTGTTAAAGATGAAGTATTCATACAGTATGTCTTTAAGTGTGATTTTTATGTGTAGATCCTTTAATATTACAGGTATATACTGTCTCAGACATTGAACAGTCTAGTTCTCTCACTATCTGTTCTAGAGACCCATAACATCCCATAGTCACTTCGCAGTTACTAACCTTACTTTCTATGTAATTAATATCCTTGATATCTTGATCATATTGATGTGGATGGTATGAAAAATGCATATACATGTACAAGTACTCTGATAATTATGATGATTTCTGCACTGTAATATCACAAAGTCATTCACCAAATGATTTGGGATTCATAACAGGAAAAGACAAAACCGGGGCACACTAATGTATGAAGAATATCCTGTGTGGAAACACACAAATGGATTGGTTGGAGTTTTGACTAATGAAAGAAATAGAACATTCATCTAATCATTAGCATTAAGACATACACACACACACACACGTACTAACCCACCCACATATATATACATACTTATATATATATATATATATATATATATATATAGAGAGAGAGAGAGAGAGAGAGAGAGAGAGAGAGAGAGACGTGTTATTCACCAACAAGATTGACGATGTCAAGATATTCTTCTCCATCTTCATGTTAAACCATATCAGTTCGCAAGATGTGCAGTTTGATTAATCTGTTGAACTAAAATGAGATGAGAATTACTGTAAAGATAGATCGTGTTTATGCCTCCATCTCACCCATAACCCATTGTGAATAAGATTGACTTACTTTCGCCCATATGAATTGAAAATAAACCTACCCCCATGCATGTGAAATACAATCAGACCTTGTAATTACAGTAAAGATCATTACTCCAAATGTGATAAAGGTTGATCACGTTCAATCTTCAGAAATGTCTGACAATATCTTTTGATAAAATAACCAATAACAGTTTGCAAGATATGCAATTGTTCGCCTCATAAGATGAGATTATTTTCTATTACTTACTCTGAACACACTTTTGGTGTGCATGATTTCTTCCGTTCCTCTCTAGTCCTAATGTGAACGCATTGATTATAAAATTCAAGTTATCTCAATTTGAAACCCTGAATTGGTTTGTCATTTTCGAAGAATAATTAACTAATCAATCGTAATAGATTTTCAAAAATAGATTCAAATATGAAAACTACAGTAAGGTAACATGTTTATAGCATTAAAAGCAAAATACAGCTCTTCCCCCATTAGCCGGCATTATAGGACATAAAACAGCAACACGTGGACTATCTTTGTTTTTTTTTTAGATGAAGTATACAGTAAGGCTCATTATTACAACTGTATTTTAAACGAACTTAGCATTAACTCCACTTTTGGTAATCGTGCTTATACTCCAAGTGCCCTTTCAAAACATGAAATTCTTCAAAACCATGCTTCAGTTTTAGGCACATTTGATATCCCAGTCGGTGGGTCGAATGAATATGAGTTACCGTACCTATACTCGATTCCTAAACTATATAAACACTCTTACAAAGACACATTGCTGGATCCAGTAAGTGTTCTACTAAGTCCTTTTCTTTGCTCCTCACAAATATTAACAGGTGTGAAGGAGAAACTTCAAAATTACTCTGCGACTATATATGCCAGAAGTGGTGTAAATCAAATGTGGATTCTAAAAAATTCTAAAGAGCTTTTAGCTAACATGAAATCCCAAAATGTTTCTCAGATCAACAACATCAAAACCTATGACTCTTCAACACTTTACACGAACATTCCTCACGATAAATTAAAGAGTATACTTTTTGAAATCATAGACAGTTGCTTCTTGAACAAAAATGGAAAACGGAAATATTCGTATTTAGTGATCAGTCATCCTAAAAATTACTTTGTTAAACACCACTCTGATTCCACGCACAGTATTCTGAAGTTGAAATAAGAATTATGATAGCGTCCCTCATTGACAATATCTTTGTGGTCTTTGGTGATCAGGTCTCCCAACAGTCTGTCGGAATTCCCATGGGCACAAATTGTGATCCTTTGTTAGCTGACTTATTTTTGTATTAATGTGAAGCAGAATTTATTAAGAAACTTCTACTCGAGAAGAAGAAATCTCTTGCTATGGTCTTTAATTCGACATTAAGATATATCGACGACGTTTTATCTATTAACAATAATAACTTTCATTCATATGTCAATTCAATTTATCTCTACGAGCTCGTAATCAAAGATACCACGGAGTTGTCCACTTTTGCTTCATACTTAGATATTTTATTGAAAGTAGATATTAATGGCAAACTAACAACTCACCTTTATAACAAATGGGATGATTTTAGCTTCTCCGTCGTCAATTCCCCATATTTATGTAGCAGTATTCCATTATCACCAGCATATGGGGTTTATATCTCTCAATTGATTCGATACATAAGAGCTTGTTCTGTGTATGGTTTTTCGTTTATTTTCATCCTACCTGTAGACGTCTGATACGTTATTGGGTTTACCTGGCACTGTCTAATAAGTTGACAATTACTGTCAATTATTTTTAAGAACGGACCTTATCTGTCTTTTATTTAAAACAATGGACAGCAATTGTCAACTCATTGGACACCTACAGGTAATCTTTTAGCTACAAGTGGACTTTCTACTATATAATAGCCTAAAAAGACAAAGGATTGCGTAACAAAAATGTTTTAATAACTCCTATAATATATATGCAAGGTGAAGATAACGAACAGTGATCAATCTCTTAACTCCTATAAGCAATACAAAATAGAAAGTTGGGCAAACACGGACCCCTGGACACACCAGAGGTGGGATCAGGTGCCTAGGAAGAGTAAGCATCATATATGTGTGTATATATATTTCAACCGTGTTACCGGCCTTCTTTAGTTCATTAGTCTACATAAAATCATTTAAAGCTGATAGAGTATACTCGACTTGTTTCTTCAATTCTTACACATATATAATTCATTAATGTTTTAAAACGTGTCTTTTCAGGGTATTGCAGCAATGAGGAGCAACTACAGACTCACTCCAAATGACACGTGTCATGTCTACAAACTGACAGCCCAGCAGAGACATGATATCCACACATTAGCTGGGGAATTCAGAATAGAGGTATCATTGAAAAGCACCCAGTGCGTGTGACCGGTCGACAGGAGATGTTTACTCCTAGACACCTGATCCCACCTCTGGTGTGTCCAAGGGTCCGTGTTTGCCCAACTATAATATATTTTGTATTGCTTATATGAGTTATAAGATTGATCAATGATCGTTATTTTCACCTTTCATACAAACTAAACAACTTCCGGTAGATGTTATTCTAATAAACCGCTACACTATGTAGGGCTGGAGTGTGGGTAAAATCATCTTTATCATTTTTATTTATTTATCTATTCATTCATATTTCTTCCGGTAATCACAAGGTCGCGAATATTTCTGACTTCAGATAATGATGTACGAAGCTGTGCTCACGCAGCACGGAGAGAAGATGACCGCTCCGGAACTCAACAGAACCAGTTATCCTGTCTGGAAATTCTGTCAACACCAACTTCACTTCATGAAATATAATTTCTATGATTGAAAGCATGTTTGATACACCATGTTATTAAAACAATAATGACTAGATATGAAGTTGTTGATTCAAAGTCAATAATATACTATGTACAGTCAAATACGTACAATCAATTAACATCTTGGAAAGGTATCCGAAAACACGGAGGAAGAAAAACTAAACGTGAACAAGACCCCAATATTCCAAAGTTTAAAACATTGAAGTGGTAGTGACTAGAGCCCGGTGTTCCACAATTTACGTTCCGGGTAGTTTAGCTAAATACCTGTACTTTTCGTTCCGGGTTATAGTTTACGTTTCAGCCTACGTAACTATGGTTCTGGTCATAATTATGGTTCCGGGCACAAACTTTTCCTTTAAGACTTTTGAAATATGAAATATTTACGAACATAGATGTTAACGACAAACTAACAACTTCAGCTTCTCCTTCGTCAGCTTCCCATATTTATGTAGCGATATTCCATTATCACCTCCATATGGTACATTGTATTCATGTCTCTCAACTGATCCGATACGCAAGAGCTTGTTCTGCGTATGATCAGTTTTTAAATCGAGGCAGGCTACTGAATAAAGTCAGCATTTCGCAAAATCATATGGTCGTTATAACGATCTAGTTTGCCAATACTATCTATCATTGGCTCAAATGTTGTCTGACATCTTTCATATCTTTCATACCGATTGTTATGCCGTCCTTGATTTTGACTACGAATAACATATAGGACATACCTGATCAACATATAGGACTCACGGCGGGTGTGACCGGTCGACAGGGGATGCTTACTCCTCCTAGGCACCTGATCCCACATCTGGTATATCCAGGGATCCGTATTTGCGCAACTTTTTTTTTATTGCGTATAGGAATTATGAGATTGATCACTGTTCGTTATCTTCACTTTTTATACCATGTAGTTGCAAAACGTGAATGCATCGCTTTGAAATAAGACACCATATAATCTTCCACATCGGCTTCATACTTAGATATTTTATCAAACACAGATGTCAATGGCGAACTAACAACTCAGTTTTACGACAAACGGAATAACTTCAGCTTCTCCATCGTTATCTTTCCATATAAATTTATGTAGCAATATTCCATTATCACCTACGTGTGGTATTCAATGTCTCTCAACTGATTCGATACGGAAGACCTTGTCCTGCGTGTAATAATTTACTGACAAATATTAAAGTTGATTCTATAGGGATTTCAACAGTCTTGTTTCGTTTGATTGCTGTTCGTTGTTTTCAACTTTTCATGTATTACTCGACATCTTTAATCTATGCGCCTTACATATACTCCGTTTACCTGATTGCAATATAGGACTCATGGCGGATGTGACCAAATAACAAGGAATGCTTACTCCTCCTAGATCATTGGTACCACCTCTGGTGTGTACAGTGGTCCGTATTTGCCCTACTCTTAATTCTATACTCTTTATAGGAGTTATGAGATTGGTAGCTTTTCCTTATCTTTGCTGTTTTCGTGCTTATCTGTTTGTTATGATAGAATAGATATTGCATTGAAAATATGTGATTCGCGCCAAGTGAACACATGGGTGACAAGTACCATAATCATGAACAAATTGTCTGAACAAAATAGGCAGTTAGTACTGTCTGAACAAAACCTTTATAGTATCTAGTACACTCTATAGATTATAGGTAAACTAATATTGTGTGAACAAAACAGGTTACATGTACTACTATGTGAATTGTCTTACCAAAATAGGTAACTCTCTGTGAACAAGTTGTCTGACCAAAATAAGTAACACTCTGGGAACATATTAGGTAGCAAGAGACTTCTAAACAAAATAGGTAGCCAATACTGTTTGAAGAAATTGGTAATTAATGCTGTGTGACAAAATAGGTAACTAGTACAAAATAAATGCATTCCTGGGGTCTCGTCGGAGTTTTCTCTTCTCTTACGCCCCCTGTCACTTGTCAAATGATAATTCGAGCGATTCGCGTCGGACCATAGTTTAAGTCGTGGGAAACTAACACTTGCTATCGCCGTCATAACTAGTGTATTACCCTGTAGTATAGGATTCAGTGCACCTCCTCCAAAATTCTTTCTTTCTCTCTAACTTTTAGATGAAATAGAATTAAGTTGGGTTTTTTCTCTGTTATTTAATAGTGTTTATGCATATTTTCAAGCAGATGTAATACAATCAATTTGGATTTCGTAAATTTGACTGAGAATATAATATACATGTGTCAGATTTTTAATGAGGTCAGACATACAAAACATCGATGACATGAACATCAGAAAATCGCACATTTTCATTAAATAGCATGACAAAAATACATAAACTGGTTAAAATGACAAAATTTTCATTTCGACGAGTTAAAAAAAATCTGCTGTTTTATAAATATATGTAAATTAATTGATAAGATAAGATAAGATAAAATATTCTTTATTTCCTCCAAGGTAATGGAGAGTTATAAGTAATTGACAACTAGAACATTATATAATTAGATATGAACAGGAACAAACAAACATAATTATATATGTACCAAGTTACATTTTACGACAATCAAAGATAAAGAGATTTTTCAATTTGAAAACGTAATTTGAAACAATTTGAATTACTTTTTTCCATTTATCACGAGACAAATTTCCAAAGCTAGTACCATTAATACATCCCAGAAGAGAAAGATATTGTGTTTCAATACTTTGGCTCTCAAAATTAACATATTCTTCAAGGTCTAACAGATCCAATACATTCTCTAGTAAATGTTCTCTTTCTGATAAAACATTGAAGCAATGAACATTATTACATGCATGTTATAATTTAAAACATTTTTACCACACAAAGTACATTCTTTTGAAACTATTTTCATAGATGCAAGTTGCAAGAGACAATTAATAGACCGTCGTTGACCAGGATTTTCATTAAGGATACACCAAATATGACTTGGTCTTAATTTACAATGAATTTTCATAAACAACGACATATGTTGACATTGTGATATTGCATTATGCCATTTTCTATCTTCTACTAGAAATACATTTTTAAAAACTAATTTTGAAAATGATTGTTTATCAAAAACAATATCAGCATGGTCAGAAAATACATTAGACACTTCGTATTTTGTCAGAGTATCAGTAATAATTTTTGTCACGAGAAACTTTTCAGCAACACAAACATTGGAAATAAATCTATATACTTTATTGTGAGTAGAGTTTTGATCTGCTCTATGCAGTCTACCGAATAATAATAAACGACATTTATCAATATATCCTTCCATAGTCCATAAACCTAGATTTGCAATGCACGAAAGAGATGGAAAATGTTTTGAAAAACCTTGTATTATTCTAGAAAAATGTCTTTGGATATATTCAATTTTGTTCAGATCTTCTTTAGATAATGCTGTCCATAGCTCACAAGAATAGAATGCCGACGGTAACACAATTACTTTAACTACCATCATTGTTTCCTGTTTCTTTACTGAATACATATTCCTCACTACAAGCACTACAAAACCATGTATACGTTGTTGAGAGAAAATAAAAAAAAAATTGGGAATATAATACTAACATGCAAAAGAAAAATATATTAATACAGTTGGAATAGGGATAGGAAACATACACATTAAAATCCACCGACTGGAAGAGACGACTGGAAGATACTTATCGTTATCATACAACAGTGGAAGATACACATCATTAATATACAACGAGTGGAAGATACACATCGTTAATATACAACGACTGGATGATACACATCGTTAATATACAACGAGTGGAAGATACACATCGTTAATATACAACGACTGGAAGATACACATCGTAAATATACAACGACTGGAAGATACACATCGTTAATATACAACGACTGGAAGATACACATCGATAATATACAACGAGTGGAAGATACACATCGTTAATATACAAGGAGTGGAAGATACACATCGTTAATATACAACGACTGGATGATACACATCGTTAATATACAACGAGTGGAAGATAAACATCGTTCATATACAACGACTGGAAGATACACATCGATAATATACAACGAGTGGAAGATACACATCGTTAATATACAACGACTGGATGATACACATCGTTAATATACAACGAGTGGAAGATAAACATCGTTCATATACAACGACTGGAAGATACACATCGATAATATACAACGAGTGGAAGATACACATCGTTAATATACAACGAGTGGATGATACACATCGTTAATATCGAACACATCGATCGATAGGAACATCGTGTACATCTATATACATAAATCCCAACATATCGATATCAGATTACTTTCACATATCAAATATGTAACACATCACCATAAACATACTGTATAATACAACAAATGTCCTTCATGTCGATGGGAACAATGGGAACAATTTGTAAGTATTAAAATATATCATATACCGTGTTGACAGTTGGAGACAGTGATATACAAATGTATAATACTTTGCTGTTATCATTGGATTTCTACATTGCTGCAAGTCCATTTTAAGTCTTTTGTAAATCAATATCATTGCAATTTCTTTTGAATACTGACAGATCAACACATAGTTTTCATTTGATTAGTCAAAATCAGGAACATAGGGACTAGGTCCAACTTCCAGAAATAGTTGAAAAAACATTGTGATTGGATCTACAAGGAAAAGAAAAGTCCTGTTATTGGATCTAAAGTCAAAATGAAAAGCAATAATACAGGATTGAAAACATAAAGAAAAACATGTGGTTGAATCTAAAAGAAAAAGCAATATCATTGGATTGAAAACGAAGGTAAAAGAAATGTTATTGGATTGACAATGTAAAGAAATGTAATTGTTAGAGGAGTGCAAATGAAAACAATGTGATTGTACCAAAAACAAAAGAAAATGGAATATCGTTGGATTGGAAACGAAAAGAAAAACAATGTTATGGGATTGAAAATGAAAAGAAAACGAATGTGATAGGCTCTAAAAGGAAACGAAAACTAATGTACATGTAACTAGATCAAACAATTACAGTGATCCCCCGTTATATTGCCCCCCCCCCCTCCCCCCGTTATAATGCCACCCTCGCATATCCCGAACAAGTTCAAAGTCCCGTTTTCCTTACTATGTAAAACTCCGTTATATAATGTCATGCCCCACACACCGCCAACCGCCTACATACTTACAGGGACGATTTGGTCAATTTACATTATACAATCTAATCATCCCCGCTAATTATCGCCAATTAACGTATATCAACGGCGGGATAATTTCAGTGGGAAATGATTTATACAATTATCCGGCATTAGTTCTCAAGATATCAAAGTCTGGCGCAGATAATAAGTTACGTAAATTATAATTATTTGAGATTCAATATGTGGTCTTGGTATTGAAATCTGAGTATGAACTATGAAGGATAGGTCTTTGACAACAGCTGATGTTACTAACGGTGTTAAAAATCCAATGAGAGAATAAATTGTAGCGCTTGTGTATAACGCGGACTGTAGTGAAAACATTAAACCCTTTGCTATTGGTATTTAGAATCGAATGAATCAACAATAAATCTGAATGGACTTTTTACTGCAAATGACTAATAAAATAAAATCCTCTAAGCAGTCAACAATTGACATGTTTTTAAAATATACTGAATTTGGTGACAATTAAATGGGAGATGAAATACAACTGTATGTGTTTATTAAATCTAAAAGCTTGATGTGGTAGATAAAATCTCTTTTATTCAATGTCAATAAGGTAAATACAGCTCATTCCCAACAAGATAATAAATAAAACGATTTAATGCATCGGCTGATGAAATCTACAAGTGCGAAAAGTAACAACAATGAAACAGATAAAATATAATACGATCAGCCGTTACCTACTAAATTTAATCGGCCCTTCTGTCTGCTCAGTATTTAACTTGTCCGCCATTTTGGCTGTTTAGGCCATTTTGATTTTTTATTGATGAATGGTTGATGGCCGACGCCAATCTGAAACCCTGTTTTCTGTTTACCATATAAGAATAAACGATCCAATCAGAAGTTTATTGAAACCAGTTTTAGAGTTTCTTGCTTACATTAAACGTATTGATAATAAATAATCATAATTATGATGTGTCGATCGGATTTCTTTTCACACTTACCAAAACAGCCTCTGTCAATCTTGAAGTGAACAAATGGTATGTACAAGAGGAGACCTCCTATGATAAACAGAAAGGCGTACAGAAACTCTACTCTTGGGTCCTGTATGATCGGGGCCACCACAAGATACAAGGAACACAGCAAGAAGATGATTGGGAACAGGATAAAAATCTGTAATGTAAAAGTGTCATCGCAAAGAGAGATTTAAAAATAATACAACAAGACAAACATGGGTGGGACTTGGTGACTATGCTCACCAGAGCCTTGTATACACAGATGTGGAATACTAAAAGTGGTTCAACGGTAACCCAGACGGTAAGATTTACCATTCAACTCTAGCAAACACGTATACTTCTGGGTGAAAATAATGTAAAAATACTCCAAATAGTATAGTAAAATATATTTAAGGAGGTATAATATGTCTTGATAATGGCTGACTTCCTTTTAAAACTTTACTGAAAATATAACTATCAGCAATATTTGTACATTTCTTTTATTTGATTGAATACCTGGTTAGCTCAGTGAGTTATGTTCATTTAAGAGTTCATTGTTATGTCCGTGCTTTATACAAAATATTTCAAATGCAATGTGTATCATGTACTGTATCCCATTTCCATTCTCAATGACCGTGTAGCGTGTGACGGCGTGGCGAGAATTCCGTCCTCATCGAAAGCAAGTTTTTTTTACTTGCATTGATGGTCGAGCGGTCTAGCGCACTGGTTACATGCTACTAGGAGATTTAGTTCCGCGGGTCGTGTGTTCAACTCCGGGTAGGGGGGCGGAAATGGGTATTTGAATAAAGTGAAATCTTCTGTGATATATATATATAAGTAGATCGCAGGTGCGAGTCCAGCAAGGATTTTAAATCTTTGTCAGATTACTTTCTAAAACAGCATATCTTGACTAAATAATTATTAAAAGTTTTGAAATTCAAATTACATGTATCAAGTAGTGTGATTCAACCCTTTGTATTTAGTCTTCTGCAGCGGATCCCATGGCGTTTCAGTACTCTGATTGTTCTAAGATGAAGGGGGCCTACTATGACGTTCAATCGAGTCACAGACGTGACGTTGGCGTATATACGCTTGTTCATGAGTATTGTCCTTCACGGTTGACCAGGTCGTAAGCAATCATTTATTAATCCTATCTGACGATACTATCGCAATATCCGGCTTATTGTACAGGGCTGGACATTTGAACGTCCTTGCTACCTCCCGCTGACTAACACAACATATCGACAGCTTGATGTTTAAACGCGGCATGGTCGTATTACAGGGGTTTCAACAGTCTCATTTAAAGTCACCATTTCGCAAATTCTATGGTCGATATAACGATCTAATTTACCAATACAACCTGTCATTGGGTCAAATGCTGTCTGGCATCTTTCATACCAATTGTTAGGCCGTTCTTTACATACTGATTTTGACTACGGATTCCTCCGTTTACTTGATTAAGGTATAGGGCTCACGGCGGGTATGACCGGTCGTCAGGGATGCTTAATCCTCTTAGGTACCTGATCCCACATCTGGTATGTCGCCAGTCCAGGGGTCTGTGTTTGCCCAACTCGTCATTTTGTATTCCTTATAGGAGTTGTGATATTGATCACTGTTCATTTAATTCACCTTTTTACATCTACTGTTAATATTACACCTGCAGTCATTATCAGAAGACAAAATTCATTTTTACCGGGAAATTGCATACAAAGGTACTCAGATCACGTGAATAATGAGTGTGGGTACGACAGGTAATGGGTTTTAAAAACCAGCACGATGTATGATGTCGAGTGAAATTTGTAATAAATATTTTTAAAAACATTGCTAAAAATATTCGGAGAAAAGATGTATAGCGATTTAAAAGTCCGTCGATCAGTATATAACGAAGGCATCATAGAATGTCTTTAATGTTTGCCACAGTTCTACGTGAAAATACGATTTTGAAAACCCAATACCTTAACCTAAAAATACTTTGTGGCAAGTTTGTTACAATCTGGCTGCTTTCTTGTAGGGAATAAATCAAAATTGTAAAAACCTACATGTAGCGACGGACATAAGGACAAAAAGAACAGATTCAAAATGTTGATTAGAAGGGTTCACTTGAGTCTTGATCAAGTGAGCTAAAATGCAATAGTTAAGTGTACCTTGATTGGTCTGTAATCATCCTTCCTTGTAAATCTCAGTATCATAAGTGACACTATAGCTAACGCATAAAACATCCAGGCGGCAAAGCTAAAGAAGTCGATCAAACTACCAATATCACCTGGTATCAACATCAGCAGGGCAACCACTGTCTGAAATTCATAAATTCGTGGAAAATAAAGTTATTATTGATAATGTTGTGGGCAACAACGTTAATATCAATAAGAAAATGAGTAATAACGCCGATATCAGTAGGGCTGTGGACAATAACGTTAATATCATTGTACAGAAATGGATATCTATCAGGTCATGGACAATAGAATTGATGTTTAGAAGGAAATGTTAATAATGTAAAAATAGTAGTGGATAATAACGCTAATACCAATAAGGTCGTGGAGAAATACCTTTAGTATCAATAAGGTCGTGGGAAATACCTTCAGTGTCAATAAGGTCGTGAGAAATATGTTTAGTAACAATAGGGTCGTGGGAAATCCCCTCAGTATCAATAAGACTGTAGGAAATACCTTCAGTATCAATAAGGTCGTGGGAAATACCTTCAGTATCAATAAGGTTGTGGGAAATACCTTCAGTATCAATAAGGTCGTGGGAAATACCTTCAGTATCAATAACGTCGTGAGAATATAATATGTTCAGTAACAGTAAGGTCGGGGAAAATATCTCCAGTATCAATAAGACTGCGAGGAAATACATTCAGTACCAATAAGTTTCTGGAGAAAATACCTTCACTATCAATAAGGTTGTGGGAAATACCTTCACTATCAATAAGGTTGTGGGGAATACCTTCACTTTCAATAAGTAAATGGACAATAAGGTTTTGTCGCACAATGATTAAGGTTTGAAAATGATTAATTAAAATTTCCAAGATTTCATATAAATTTACAACTTTCAAGAGTACAGTGTCTCTGTATGAACCACGACATAGCTCAATGAACATGGAATAAATGATGCAGTGTCTCTGTATGAACCCCGACATAGCCCAATGAACATGGATTCATATTTCTTTTCTGATCATTACTATACACCGGGAAAAGTTGCTCACATGATTCTCATATAAAATTTGCATGAATTTCATGCGGATATTTCGCATGAGAATATGAAAGTAAGACGCATGATATTCACATGAAATATTCATATGGTTTTCATGCAAACTATTTTGTAGGGAAACATCTGGTCATGATCGGTCTTGCAAAATCAATTTCAAGACTGAAGATGATAATCCAAGATACAAAATGTGATTTTCAGCAGGATTAGGAAAATCAATGAAGTTAACAGAAATTTATATCATAAGTAATGTTATTTATCAGTTTTATGTGTTTTTGAATATATACAAAATGTTTTATAAGCTTGTTGTTCCTTCATTTCTACATAGTTCATTGTAGCTAAAACAAAGTGAAACCGGTCTTATCCGACATGCACTGGGAGACAATTGTTGACGGACTACACAGTGTGTCGTAATAAACAGTGTGAAAACAATAAAAATATGAAATTGAGAATGAACAAAAGGCTCATGGGCCACAACGCACACCTGAGCAGCAGTTCCTAGCAATAAACAAGATCAAGCAAAACTATCATTATACAAGTAGCTTGGTTCAGAAAAAACTTTTCAAAGTTAACGACTAAAAACTCATTAATTATGAAAAAGAATTATTAAACTTGACTACAAATTCATTAATTATCATATGCCCTTGAAGACGGGTATTGCCTACCATATTAACAAATTTCATCTATGGATGCTTTGTACCAAGTTTGGTTCCCTATACATTCGCATGTAAAACTTTGATCCCCTATTGTAGCCCCATCCTACCCCTAGGGGTACTCTTATGGCCTGGTGGTTCTTCAGAAGATTTTTAAAGATTTCCCCTATATATGTACATGTAAAACCTTGATCCCCTATTGTGCCCCCACCCTACTCCCAGAGGTCATTATTTTAACAAACGTAAATTCCCACTATGTCGGGAAGCTGTCATGTGGCGTCGGTGGCCTAGTGGTTAGGCTGTTAGACTCTCGTCCGAAAGGTCGTGGGTTCGAGTCCTGGTCGCGGCAGGGCCGACATTGTGTCCTTGGGAAAGGCAATTTACACAAATTTCCTCACTCTACCCAAGTGTAAAAGGGGTACCTGGCTATGGACAGTGAAAGATATTGTTAGATTAGTGCTCTAGCGCCTGTAACGGCTGCTTGCACTGTATGCTTCCCAGGAAGCTGAGGATGTTCTAGATTGATATAAGGTCTGTCGGGGTTATAATGTATTGTAAAGCGCTTTGGGCAGCATACGCTGGAAAAACCAATCATCATTAATCATTATGTAAATTTCGGTTTTTCTGGTCCAGTGGTTTTTGAAAAGTAGATTTTTAAATGACACCACCCTATTTTTGCAATTTTGTGATTATCTACCCTTTGAGGAGGCATGGCACTTCATTTCAACAAAATTGAATTCCCTTCACCCAAGAATGATTTGTTAAAAGTTTGATTGAAATTGGCCATGTGGTTCTATAGAAAAAGATTTTCCTATATATCTGCATGTAAAACTTTGATCCCCTATTGTGGCCCCACCCTATCACACACACACACACCCCAGGAGGGGGGGGTCATGATCAGAACAAATTTGAATCCACTCTATATCAGGAACCTTTCAGGTAAATCTCCATTCTTCCGGCCCAGTGGTTCTTGAGAAGATTTTTAAAGATTTTCTTTATCTAATCGCATGTATAACTTTGATCCCCTATTGTGGTCCCAAGATACTCCCGGGGGTCATGCTTTTAACAAATTCAAATTTTAACTATGTCAGGAAGCTTTCATGCAAATTTCAGCTTTTCTGGCCCAGTTGTTTTTGAGAAGATTTTTAAATGACCCCAACCCTATTTTTGCGATTATATCCCCTCCTTCATTTGGACAAACTTAAATCCCCTTTATCCAAGGATGCTTTGTGCCAAGTTTGGTTGAAATTTGCCCAGTGGTTCTGGAGAAGAAGAAAATGTGAAAAGTTTACGACGACGACACTGACGCCGCCGACAGACAACGGACAAATTTCAAACAGGAAAGCTCACTTGAGCCTTCGGCTCAGGTGAGCAAAAACTAAGGGTCGAAATGCCCAGTGAAACAGATTGCACAGGTTTCGGGCGAGGCAGTTTTCACATTGATGCAACATTTTCATGCGAATACTACACGATCGATTATCACTCGAAATCTGTCAAAAGCTGTATAATTATATACATGTACATTAAGATGTTATACAAAATATTTTTGCCTTAAAATCGTATGATTTGATTACGCAAGAATATCATGCGAATAAAATTACATAATATTTACATGTGTGGTTTTTCTTGTGGTTAATGCGTGATATTTTTGCATGATTTTCATGCGAGTCACTTTCCTTGTGTGTGTTCAATTTGGCTGTTCGATTTTTAAAGATTTTGAAAGAAACAATTCATAATTCAGGGTCTATGATTTTACAAATTTGGTAGAGACGTCGTTAAACGCTTACAATGTAGGTAACCTGATAAATGGAACTGTATATATAGTTTTTACCGTAAATATAATGCACGGTGTAGGAGTTAGTCGTCGGGCGTTGACGTATGATAAAACTTCCGGGAACTGATTTTCACGCGCGGCGACATACAATGTTCTGAAATACATAGAGTTTGATTTCTATCACCCATTTGAAATGGGCATTATTTTGTTTCTATGAAATGAAATATAGAATTCATAATTTATTGCTAAATATTATCAAAAGATTACTATGTAAAATACCTTAAATCTGAAGAAGAAAAAATTGCATAGATTTATATTTGCAAAATTTGGTCAAATTGTTATATATTGAATTATTTTGCGAATTGCTAATAGTATTATTACTAAATGGTAACATAGGCGATTTTATTTTGATAAAAACTACTTTTGCATATCCAATTGACCAACAAAATTATCAAAAATTATTTACAGCAAAATAGTCAGATATATGGTATTTGTAAACATATATTGTATATACATATATATACTTTTGAAAAATATTACAACAATTGAAAATATTACAACAATCATTATCAATTTTTTACCTAACTCCTGCAAAAAGAGATCCGTTTGCAGCTCCAAATGTAGAGAACATCACAAAGATGGGCATTATCACAGATAGATCCTTACCCAGCACGATTTCACCCCAATCCTATTAAATAAACAATGAAATCCAAGTCTGAAAACAGTTCGTAAAATAAGTTAACATTATATACATACATGTATATATGGTCATCTCATCAGGCAACCTCTGTAAAATATAAGCTTTGTTCCGTCTAATAAATTGACTTTAAAATCAAACTTTAAAAAGACTGATGAACAGAAAGAGTTATGTGCAATTGTCTTTCATGCACCATTGAAGTAAAATGCGAAATATAAACTTTTGATATTCTAATGTATTTCTCTCTGTATCAATCATACAACATCCTACTCATTTAAAACTCATACGTGCAATCACATGCACATGCTGGCACGTGTAACCGGGGGTTTGTAAGAATGTAAGCTTGAAGTGATGAATTTGGACAATAGTGAAGATACCTTCTTCTCCGGCTGCCCTTTGATAAAAGATGTTACGTGCCTGTGCACATGTGTGCAGGAAGATATGTATAGCGCAGTGACTACACAAATTCCATTTTTAGTGCTTAAAATGTTAAGTATAATGCGCATGACATTCCGCTCCTTAAATCTGCTAATTATACGATAATGACAATGTCACATTTTGCACGTAGTATGCCAAACTAGTAGGCAGTGTTGTAACTGCTATTTTGGCATAGTTCGTAGGTAGGATAGTGGCTCTACGGCGTAATGTATAGAAGGTTAGCTTGGCAAGCAAGGAGCTCCAGGCTAGAGGCCGCAGATTGTCAACTATTTTTCTGAATGAACGGGGTTGTTTACTCTAGTTAAAAGATATGAACAGGGTAATCAAGTAAAGACACACAAATTCGTGCAAAAATACAAGGGTAACTTGTGCCACCACATTTGCAAAAAGTGGTGTAAATCAAATGTGGATTCTCAAAAATTCCAAAAAACTTTTAGAAAAGAAAATGGGTGAACAGGCGAGGAAAACGACAATGTTTTATTTAACATAGATGCCGACGACAAACTAACAACACAAGTTTATGACAAAAGAGACTTCTGCTTCACCGTCGTCAACTTCCCATATTTGTGTAATAATATTCCATTATCACCTGCATATGGTGTTTATGTCTCTCAACTGATTTAATTGCGCGATAGCATGTTCTTCGTGTGATCAATTTTTAAATCGAGGCAGACTACTGACATAAAAATCTGTGTTACAGGGGTTTCAATGGTTTCGTCTAAAGCCAGCGTTTCACAAATTCTATAATCGCTATAATGATCTACTTTGCAATTACAAGTTATCACTAGGTCGAATGCTATCTGACGTGTTTCACACCAATTGTTAGGGCTTTCTTTATATACTTATTTTGACTACGGATTACTCCGTTTACCTGATTAAGATATAGGGCTCATGGCGGGTGTGACCGATCAACATGGGGTGATTACTCCTAGACACCTGATCCCACTCCTAGTACATGTATATCTAAGGGTCATTTTTCCCCTCTCAAGTTTCTATACTTTGAAGGATTTACGAGATTGATCACTGTTCGTTATCTTCACTTGTTCATCGAAAATACAGGAAGCATCATGGTCCTATGTCAAACATAGAAGAACTAAAACATGCATAGATGGATGAATGAATGAATGAATAAATGAATGGTTGACTCACCAGGGCCACGGCACTGGAGTTGAGCAGGCGATCTGTTCCTAGAACTGCTAAGTAGGAAATGTTGGCCAAGATATAAATGACTGTTACCAACAGTACCCCTACCGTATTGGCACGTGGTAAGTTTCTGTATGTCATAAACCGAAATGTAGAAAATATCAATCACACATAACTAAAGATTCTAGTACTGACGGACAAAAAACTCCTCATCTTTAAAGTATCGTAGTATAGTACTACTTTTGTAGTAAATGTGTCACCGACACCTTTTGAAAAATCAGACTAAAGATGTTTTGAAGATCCTGGGCGTTTCTACACATAAATGTACATGTACTGGTTCTTTAAAACATCTATACTTTTATTTACGTATATAAACATTTGTATGTACACCACCATCAAGTTCTTTTTTTTCCCCATTTTATATTCATGTATCATTAATATTAAGTTAACATTCAATATCCATAGATGACTATCTTTAAAACTTTCCCACTTACACGTATGGGTTTTGCAGTTCCTCTGTAATGTAGTTCAAGTTATTCCTACAAAAATAATTACTCTCTGAAGCAAGGTAAAGGTATTTTACATGACGAATAGGAATATACAACAAAATGTAGATTTATACATAATTTATACCACAAGAACAAGTATACATGTATATACAAAAAAATCTGTCATGAAATTTCATCCAGCATAGAATGATTAAAAATCGAAACAATTACAAAACTTTTCAAGACATATTTCGTAGAACAATTCAGTTATATGTCTTAGGCATTTGGAGTCATTTATAAATTTCATTTTTGAAAATACATACACCAATACTTTCATTTCTGTCGATATTCTCAGTCGTTAAAATAGACGTGCTTTATTTATCAAGATTCATACGTGCATTGTTTACAACGCGTTCATGAGGAAATGGCTATCATTACAATTTGTAAAGATATCAAAAGCAAAATCATTGGAAATGTAAATCTTATCAGATGAACGTGTGTAACTCCATCCTACACGTTCGAATGGCCGCATCATAATGCTTACGTTAACTTTTCCGTCAAGTTCCCAGAAAATGAGTCACATTTCGTGAGTTTTCTGGTTGAAATATATCTACTTTAAGAGAATACACTCTTTCACTTGCACAACAGAAAAAAAATGTAAGGAAGATGTCCTATTTAAGAATTTTCGCTCAGTATATTTCAAAAAGTTTTCCATCATGATAATGTAAATTACCATGAAAACTTGAAAAAGAGGCCGGAGTGAAATGGCTTTTTATGTGTAATTTGCTCTATGAAACTTGATCCAAAGTGCTTGCAAATGATGAAGCCCTCGTTATGAGCTTGGCGATTTTCCCATACTTGTTAATAAATGCATATTCATTAGAATTTGAACAGACAATTTCACATAACATATGTATTCATCTTCTACTTATTTATACTGCAAAGAAATGGGTAACATTGCAAACTGGAATATACATTATAAAGCATCCTGTTTATGCTTGTACAGATCTATGAAATACATTCACCGCAGTCTTCTAACACCACCCTGACAATATCTTATTTATGCAGGGATACTGACTATTGATAAAGAACTTTAAAAGCATTACATACTTTTGTTTTTCATTTGCAAAACTTTGAGGCAAAAGCCAAATTCTTGAATATTGCATTCTATAAACTCTCGATGTTCAAATGGTATTCAAAATTTCAATTTTCTTTTAATTATTGACATGAAATGGACTTAATTCCGTGCTTGATTTCTGTAGAAAGAGAAACGTTCACGAAGGGTTGGATTGTTTGTAGTGAAGATGATAACGTTACCATCCGTCATATGCCCAAAGCGCGTCGTAAAAGGCCAGAGCCACAGACGACGGAGAATTGGTGGTGCCCTCAAATCCTTTCTGAATTGTCTCCACTTCTCCTATAATGTATAAATTGAGATTTAATTATCAGTTCAAATGAATATGAACGGGTGACTGTAAGGATGTTTACAAGTGGGTCACCTTTTCCTAGCCAGACCAGACCTCCGATGACGATGATGACCAGAGCTATCAACTTGGCTCCAGTGAAAAACACCTGCACACTGGCTGCGAGTTTAGTGTCCCAGGAATTTACTACTGCCAAGGTAACTGTGTAAATGACAAAGAAACGAAATTCATCATACTTATAAATATGTTTCAGTCACAGGCACTTATATCGCTTGGGGCCTAATTACTATATATAAGAGTACTCTTATATATAGTATTTAGACCCCAAGCTTATATATAGTAATTAGGCCCCAAGCGATATAAGTGGCTGCGGTTTCAGTTATAAATTATGTATTCTGACGTTTAGAGACAGGTATTATATATTATGGAAGGATCCACAAATACAATTGATATTTTATATTGTATCAATAGATACGGTGTAGTATATAAGAATAAATGGAACGATTGAACTGGAAACATTAACGTTTTAAGTCATATCGTTTAAACAATTTGATATCAAGTTCAAATTGTAACGGGGACCGATATAAGAATACAATGTACATTGAGGAATTAGGACTGGTTTAGAAGTCCGTGTTAACAATGTACAATGAGGATTTTGACTGGCATAGAAGCCCATGTTAACAATGTGCAATGAGGAATTGGGCTGGTATAGAAGCCCATGTTAACAAATTACAATGAGGAATTGGGCTGGTATAGAAGACCATGTTAACAATTTACAATGAGGATTTTGACTGGTTTAGAAGCCCGTGTTAACAATGTACAATGAGGATTTTGACTGGTTTAGAAGCCCATGTTAACAATTTACAATGAGGATTTTGACTGGTATAGAAGCCCATGTTAACAATGTACAATGAGGAATTGGGCTGGTATAGAAGCCCATGTTAACAATTTACAATAAGGAATTTGGCTGGTATAGAAGCCCATGTTAACAATGTACAATGAGGATTTTGACTGGTATTGAAGTCCATGTTAACAATTTACAATGAGGAATTGGGCTGGTATAGAAGCCCATGTTAACAAATTACAATGAGGAATTGGGCTGGTATAGAAGCCCATGTTAACAATGTACAATGAGGAATTGAACTGGTATAGAAGTCCATGTTAACAATTTACAATAAAGAATTGGGCTGGTATAGAAGCCCATGTTAACAATGTACAATGAGGATTTTGACTGATATTGAAGTCCATGTTAACAATTTACAATGAGGAATTGGGCTGGTATAGAAGCCCATGTTAACAAATTACAATGGGGAATTGGGCTGGTATAGAAGCCCATGTTAACAATGTACAATGACGAATTGGACTGGTATGGAAGACCGTGTTAACAATGTACCATGAGGATTTTGACTGTATAGAAGACCATGTTAACAATGTACAATGAGTAATTGGACTGGTATAGAAGCCCATGTTAACAATGTACAATGAGGATTTTGACTGGTATAGAAGTCCATGTTAACAATGTGCAATGAGGAATTGGGCTGGTATAGAAGTCCATGTTAACAATGTACAATGAGGATTTTGACTGGTTTAGAAGACCATGTTAACAATTTACAATGAGGATTTTGACTGGTATAGCTGCCCATGTTAACAAATTACAATGAGTAGTTTGACTGGTATGGAAGCCCATGTTAACAATGTGCAATGAGGAATTGGGCTGGTATAGAAGTCCATGTTAACAATGTACAATGAGGATTTTGACTGGTTTAGAAGACCATGTTAACAATTTACAATGAGGATTTTGACTGGTATAGCTGCCCATGTTAACAAATTACAATGAGTATTTTGACTGGTATGGAAGCCCATGTTAACAATGTACAATGAGGATTTTGACTGGTATGGAAGCCCATGTTAACAATATACAATGAGGAATTGGACTGGTCTAGAAGCCCATGTTAACAATGCTGACTGAGGATTCTTCAAAGACGTGTTATTATATTCAATTTGCATTTGTGCGTGTACATGTATGTAACTGAATTATTATTATAACGTTCTTTACAAATTGGTTTCGCATAAAGCTTGACTTTTATAACAAGAGGCCCACATACCGTATCGGTCACCTGAGTACTAGTGAAAAAAGTATCACAACTCCTAAGGGATATGAAATCTAGAAAACATTTTCTGCTCTGAGTGTCTAAGCTAAATTCTAATGTTCAGAAGCAGTATAAAACAAGATGTGTTCTTAAAACTTTAATACCCTCTACAGTGAGGCATGATCTAATATAATCTGAGGTCACTAACAAATCTGCCTAAAACCCAATGATTAGCAGAATGACCCTTCACCAAACAGGCTAAATGATTTATTGTCGGATACAGCTCTCTCACTCTCTCTCTCTCTCTCTCTCTCTCTCTCTCTTTGGAGGACTGAAATCACATAATAAACAATGACACCACCACCACCAATGACAACAAATACAACTCTTTCAATAGTAACAAAATTTACCAACCAAAACAACAATAACAAATACTGTGATCATAATAAATCTTTTTAAAAAATTATACAACAGAACAAGTTAAAGACAAAGTAGAAGAATAAAATATCTTGCTTACAGGGTCCAGAGAACCTTTTGCGGTCATAGATGGACCACAGAAGAAGATGAAGAAGAAGAAAGAGGAGGAGAGGAGAAGGAGTTAACAAACAGGGCCAGTTTGTATGTAAATGATGTTTCCAAATAGTTGCAGCAAGGGGGACGACAATTTGAGGTGTGATGTTAAGCCCAAATCGTCGCCGGCGACGATTTGGGACGGGCGACTATTTGGGGTGTTATATAAGAAATCCCAAATCGTCGCCCATCCCAAATCGTGGCTGGCGACAATTTGGGACGGGCGACGATTTGGGATGTAACACGCCCTGGAGTCCGAACCTCTACCCCGGGGATCATCAAATTTCCAATTTTGGTAGATGTCTTCCCGCTCTACTTCACTATTCATTTAGTTCTTCTTAAATATGTGCGGTTCTAGAAAAGAAGATGTGTGAAAATTGGTCAATTTTGGACAGTGTTTGCTCCACCCCCTAAGGCCTCAGGGGTACAGAAATCCTGATATTTACAATTTTATCCCCCTTGTTCAAATGATGCTTCATACCAAATTTGAAAAGAACTGGAATGAAAGCTATCAAGAAGAAGTTAAAAATTTCTATTGTTCAAACATTTAACAACTGACCATTTTGACCCAACTCTGATACCAAAACCATTACCCCTGGGATCATCAAATTTACAATAAAGAAGATTTTATTGAAGTGTTTTACACATAAACACCATATACCAAATTTGGCCCCGCCCTGGGGTCAGAACCCCTATCCCGGGAATCATCAAATTTACAATTTTGGTAGACTGATGCCTTCCCGCTCTACATCACTATGCATTTAGTTCTTCTTAAACATGTGCAGTTCTAGAGAAGAAGATGTTTGAGAAATTGGTCAATTTTCGGCAGTTTTTTCCCTGCTACTAGGGCCCACGGGATGCAGGAGTCCTGAAATTTACAATTTATGTCCCCAATGTCCCAAAGATACTTCATACTATTTAAAAAGAATTGGACAGGTAGCTACCAAGAAGTTAAAAATGTTCAATTGTTAACGCATGACGACGGACGATTGATTGATTGATTATTCTTTAACGTCCCTCTCGAAAATATTTCACTTATATGGAGATGTCACCACTGCAGGTGAAGGGCTGTAAAATTTCGGCCTATGCTCGGTGCCTATGGCCTTTAAGCAGGGAGGGGTCTTTATCGTGCCACACCTGCTGTGGCACGGGACCTTGGTTTTTAGCGGTCTCATCCGAAGGACCGCCCCATTTAGTTGCCTCTTACGACAAGCAAGGAGTATTGAGGACCTATTCTAACCCGGATCCCCACGGGACACGACAGACGACAACCAATTGCAATAGGTTACCTGAGTTTACTCAGGTGACCTAAAAATGAAGCCAAAACTATTTAAAGCGGCATTGATTACATCAATTTTAGTTTTCTTACTCATAGCCAAGGCTGCAACTATTTTCTTTGGTATCTGAGGCTCTCCACAAAAGTCAAACAACGACATAAAATATTCTGCAAAGGTCAGGCAAATGATGGCCATGGAGGACGGGGTGAGTACGATGATTTTGGTCCAGGCAAACAGGTAGGCCACGACTCTACCCATTGCCTCCATCATGTAGGGATACTCTGCGCCAGATTTCGTTATCAGGGTCCCAAGCTCCGCGTAGGAAAGAGCACCTGCGAAAACGTCACCAAATTGTTTATTATCTGTGACAATTTGAAAACAAAGGAGGATGTTTGTTGTGCTGGCTGCTTCTGACATATACTTTGGCATTATATATTTCTAATCATTGTTCGTATTTTATGTACGTGTTTTCGTTAAAATGTCAATAACATTAACAGCTACGGGTTTATTGATTTGAATATTGGTCTGCGATACATACACAGTGTGGTAAACATGCCCACTTACCATCAGATATATGGCTGGTATCGATCAATTTCTAATTAGAATATTTTATGACGCAAGAATTTGAATAAAAAACAAACAATATTACACTGTGGCGGATCCAAGATATGTTAAAGGGAGGCAATAGCTAGGGGGTCTGTGGGTTTCAGAGGTTTGGAGCATTTTAGGTAACTTTAATGGGTTACTTTATAAATAAAACCCATAAATAACAACAAATACAGTAATTGATTTGTTTATCTATATGCACTTATTTTGTATTTATAATGTCAAATCTTATGCTTTTTCTGTTGTTCTACTAATAGTTTTTGTCACAAGAAAAACAATACAATTATACACTTATGGCAAAATATAGAGCTGCTTCATGCTTGTATGTCGTGATACATGTAACAAATATATTTACGATTACATTTCCAATATTTTTACCTTCGATCTCTTTACCAAGTGAAATGATAGCCATTTCCTCATGAATGTTAACAATGTGCCATGAATCTTGATAAATATAGTACGATTATTTTATCAGCTGGAAATATTTCAACAAATATGAAAGCAGAATTTCATTTTGTAAATGCACTAAGAACAGCGACGCTTCACGTCAGTATGCTTTTCATGAAACGCCAATGCGCTCCACGAAGTATGTTGGCGTAAAGTGTCACACCCCGTGCCTTCGTGTATTTTCAAAAATAAAATTTATATTTTCTAAGTATATGCATGAAAAAGAATTGAAAATAACAAAGAAATATGATTAACACATGTTCACATTTCAACATTGTGCAAATGCACTATACAGTCGTGTTTACAAAGCTGCAAAAATACAGTTTGGGGAACATGCATTTTCAACCAGAGAGCTACAGGTCTGTAGCTTTGTTTATATTGACTTCGATTATGTTTATACATATACAATGTGTACTGAAAATGTTCTTTATGAATGTTTGCGGGTATGGTGAATGTAAACTATCTGTACATAGTTGAAGTATTGGACACTTACTAATTAATTAACACGACATGACATTAATATACAAATCAGCGTACCCATAAGGGACAGGAGACCGCCTGCTCCCCATACTACTAGACTCAGACCAACAGATCCCGTTTCCTGGAGTACTCCCTTTGGAGAGATGAAAATACCAGATCCTACAACAAACGTGTACAAACTCAACACGTGTCCATATCCTTATTATGCAGAACATTTGATACGAAATATTTGGTAAAAATCAGAATCAATAGATATGGTTGATATAAAATAGCATAATTGTTCAAGACAGTTACAAAAATAGTTATGTAATTTTTTTGTATTCATTCTTATATTCCCTGGAAACCTGCATGTCTGAAGAAATCAATCCATGTTTAAAACTAAGCAATCTCTCTCTCTCTCTCTCTCTCTCTCTCTCTCTCTCTCTCTCTTACCTATGATAGTTCCCACTATGATGGAGGTACCACTGATTAGGCCCAGCTCCCGTTTGAGTTTGATCCCTTTGACTTCCACCTCGACGTGTGGAGAATCCACCCCATTATTCACAGGCCTTTGTTTAAGCTCCATTTCGCCTCCCTCTGCAAAGCAGTTGTGCATACGTATCATCATATTGTTTCATTTTTTCCACATACAATTCAAAGGGCATTCTATTATAACAAGATATACTATTTTGATGCCTAACATGTTCATGGTCAACGAAAACAACTTCTGTTGGACATGGTCAAACATGCATACAGACATACATGTACTCATACATGTATACATACAGACAGACAGACGGACAGACGTATATGCATACAGACAGACAGAAAGAAAGACAGATATATATGCATACAGACAGACAGAAAGAAAGAATACAGACAGACAGACATATGTACAAACATATACATTTGTACAGTAGTACATGTACATGTCCATGTATGAATACGTACTAAAAACTAAAACAAATAATTAAAAATATCTTTTATATGGCATACATGTACATTTACTATTATATCATAGTTATAATAGTGAAGAAATATTAAGTTTTATTCACCTAATTAAAATCAAATCACTCGAGGGTAATGCGAAAGGATTGTGATTTTTTTTTTAACTTAACGTCAAAATATCATTCTACCACGATTTTGGTCATATACATGAATGTATATTTTGAAAATCCCTTGACGTCAAAATACCATTGATTCAAGCTCGATTTTACCAACAAATATCGTATATCGGGTGGGGGGGGGGGGGGTTAGGGGGTAGTTTCAAACAAATTCGTTCTTCGTGGTCATTTCTTGTTACTTAAGAATAATTCACCTCGTGGTCTAAAGATTTTCCAATAGCAATAGAATTATGAAATAGCAATAGAATTATGAAAGTTCAGTGGCATTTGATCATGATGTCAAAGCGTAGAATCAAAAGGACGATGTGAGAGGGGTTCTGAAGAAAGGCACGTAGCATCGTTTTTCAAAGTGGGAGGGCGCAGACGGAAAAGTTGACTTTTCAAAAATAAACGAACTATAACTGTGTTGGGATGCCAACTCAAATGTCCCCGAACATCTCCCCCAAGTCCCCAATTCCGAAATGGTGACAGGAGAAAAAATTGATGTCACATATGGACTCAGGACCCTCATGTTACCATAGAGACAAAATTTGGTTGAAATACGACAAACTTGATTTTTGGTAGCCATTTTTAAACATTTGAAAATTGAATGGAAAGTAATACTGATGCTAGAAATGAGCTCTGGACCCTTAAATGATTACCCCAAACATTGAAATCCTAATTTATGAGTAGAGGGAGTGTTGATCCTTCAGTTCAATTCTTAGGTTCAAGCTAAGTCTTATATTTCAACTACATACATATGTATACCATACACAATTATTCTCTGAAAAAAATGGGGGTAAGCATGTTGAAATCGAATTGTGTATGTAAAAATAACGACACGTGTAAAAAATAAAGAATATACTGTCAAAAGTGAGGAGGAATGTGCACATCTTAAAACTAGAGTAACGAGAGAGAGAGAGAGAGAGAGAGAGAGAGAGAGAGAGAGAGAGAGAGGAACTTTAACCGTGATCCTTCTAATTGTAGATTGTACAATCATTAAGATTACTATCATTTTCATGATTTTGAGATCTCTCACATTTTTTAAGATAAAGTTTTCCAGATATTATTGTATTTCGTAAATGTCTTGATTCAAAACACTGCTTTAGAAATTGATTTCAATAGAATTTTGTTCATCAGTTGTATGTACATGTACAAAGGTGTTATCTGATGAATGGTTAAGATCCCTGTGAGAGATGCCTAAAGAATTTAAGATAAGTTTTTATTGAAGAATGCAGAGTAATTGAATTGACAATATTTATTGACAAAACATCAAAATTTCAAAACCATAGATAGCCCTCTCACAATACAATAGTATATGCATTGTAAGATTGTCGTACAATATGAGTAGACTGTACCAAATACAAAGATACAATAAAGGTTTAAATCTTATATCACATTTAGTTCATATTCCAAGCTTTTCTGATAGTTTTGTAGTGAATGAAAGCGAAGTTTATTAAAGGTATATATTGTGGAGTATGATTATAAAACAAAGTCGACAGGGCAAGCCAGCGAGGGAGATTTTTTCTCATGGTTTGGCAGGTAGTGGTATGCTGATTCAATGTAAATGTTGATAGAGGACAATTTATATACATGTATATATTTTGTAAATTTTTTGAAAACGTCAATGTGTTCTTCTCTATTCTTCATTATACACTCTGAATCAATAATTTCATAATAATCACCATACATTGTTCTTTTTCTCTGTGGTCAGTGAAAATAGAAAAATATCTCATTATCAGAATTACTATCATATATCTACGACGGATCGAACTTTTGCAGTGGAGGGTCCGGCGCCGGAGCGCCTTTTTTATTTTAGAAAACAATGTGTAGTAATGGATATTAGATATTATCACAAATATGGTTTATATATATATATATATATATATATATATATATATATATATATAGGTCATAACTCAGTAGCTTTTGGGGGTTTTGACCCCAGTCCCACATCTGGGCTTCGTCGTGGACCCACTGGGGGCTTATTAATTCAAGGCAACTTTTATACTGAGTCCCCTGTTCAGACCACTGTGTTATGTGCACACAAGAATGACGAAATACTATAAATCGACAGAATGTTTGCTGATCTGTGAAATAGGAAATTTATATACAGTGTATCATCAAACATCTTAAGAACCACATCCCACAGCCACATATATTCTACTTTAACAGTACGTTCACAGTTCATGGTCACGAAACCGGTTGGCGTTAAAGAGGTAGGGTGGATGGAGATAACACTCAAAAGATATTTTGGGGGACTGAAATTCCGGTTTACAATCAGGCGAACCAATGCGTGATCAAATCGACAGGCACTTAAAAGAATTAATACATGACCATGTCACCTTTGTCAGTCTACCTGTAGAAAGTGTAGGTTCTGGAATTTATGGTGGTCATCCTAACCTTACTTTAAACATTAACCCAATTAAATATCGGGAGGTGTTAAAATCAGGTTCATGTTTTTTTTCTTGATCAGTCGAAAGTAGCTCAACAAAACTATAACCTTTGCAAAATAGCACAGAAAACTAACATTTGAATGTAGTCATATTTGCATATTAAGACACGATGAATGTCACACGTAAGTCACATTCGATGCATTTTTTGGAACAATACAAAAGATGACTTGTTCCACAACGTCCCTGGTCTCTGAAAAGGAGAAAAGCAATTGTTTGGAATCGTATACAGAAGTCCCGTTAAGCACCCGGGGATCTAGTTGCACAATTCTGTTTAACAACAAACTTACATAAGGGGATTGAGTGGCAGACGTGGTTAGGTCACCGACATCCTGTACTATCAGCAAAAATGGGTTGGGGTTGATTTATTCTCTTTATAGAAGTCGAGAGGCATAGCCGACATCGACGTAGAATATGCCTCTCGACTTCTCTAAAGAGAATAAATTGGTGTTCTGTAGGTGTGCATTGTAAGCTTTTGGAATTTTCAATTTTACCCTGGAGGCCAAATAGAGGTATAAAAAAAAAGAAAAAAAAAAAGATGAGTTTTTTTAATTAAAAAAAAACCCACACAATTGGTTCACAGAACTCCTCATTCATACATTTTACGCAATAGCCAGATAATCTTTTAGAAGATTATTGGTGTTGTCCTGTAGATGTGCAATGGAGTTTCGGAATTTTCATTTTTACCCGGGGGGGGGGGGGGGGGGCAAATAGGGACAAAGGGGATGGGAAAACGACAAACAAAAATCTGGTGCTCAGTACGTCAGGTGCCAAAAGAATATATATTTTTTTTCTATAAAGATTGGAATCTCGCCCATTTTAAAGATATTTGATCAACATTAAAAAAAAATTATGAGGGTTGGGATGACCCCGGTGCACTTGCCCATAAGAATATTCAATGCATCTTGACATATGCAGCAATATATATGGCACGGAGTATGTTATATGGTAACTATTGTGGCTTCTTTGCTAGTTACACAAGTACGACGGAGAGTATATTTTAAAAACGCAAACACTTGCGTGCGGATATTACCGTCTGATGATAGCATCTAGTTTTATTTTATTTATAGCTATTATTTTATGTCTGGCACGTCGCATAAGTATTTATCAAATGGCACGACTAAAATAAAGAGGATATCCATGCTAGTTTTCGAGAGAGAAAAATCTTTGAAAATTCAAATTTTGTAATGTACAAGATAAAACTATCTAACTGAATTTGTGCCGCCTCTAACAAGCTAATTAAGAATCCGTCGTTATCCAACTCCGGTTGGTTTAAATACCACTTAAAGGGACTGATTCACGATTTGCCCCCAAATTTTGGTTTCACTTTTAATGATCAAAATCAACTGTATAATCTGTTTAAAAGGGTTTCACAAAAAATTAAGGTTATACATTATTACAGAAGCTCATTTTAAAGAGTTTATTATTTGTTTTGTAAACAAAGATTGCGGAATGGTATTGTTTACGAAGTTTTATTCTTGTGTTCAGAAGGTCAAAGTTTTGGCTGTCAACATTAAATGACTTAAAATTTTAAAGTTTAACATGAAAAAATATCATTTTCCAAAAATCGTGAACCAGTCCCTTTAACTATCAAAGCGTACCCACTCGTTTTAAAAACAAACACCATAAGACGAAAATCAGGGCCGATTACTCAAACTACTAAAAGCTCTTTAGTACTTCCGGTGTATAAGGTACATGTATCATACTCCCTTAATTCTGATCATACATCCTTAATTCTGATCATACACAAACATACTCGAAGCAAAATTAACAACTAGGTACCGTGCATGAACATGAATACGACTCGCAGTTTAAACACTGAAACACATTTAGATATTGTACATGTACATATATTACGGGAAACGTGGGCAAATTCTCCGAAGTTCTTAAAAGAATATTGAAAGTAAAACTCCGCAATATATAAATAATTTTCTATTCGCTGAAATGGACAGGTTCTTTTGTTAAATTCATGATTAAACACCTCGGATTCTCTCGTGGCCTTTCTTTCAGTTTTTAAGACGCTATATAAGAATATCATACTTATCTTTTTGTCTTATTTAAATCATCAGAATGAATATATTTCCATCATTTACCAAACTTACGATAAACATTCGCCGTCCCATCCTCCATTTAACCAAGTCGCACATTAATTTAAACATTCTTATGTGACAGTGTTCACATCTTACGCACAATGTATATAAAGTACTTACGGGAATATGCCTGGTTTTCCATGTTCATCGACTCCCCAGGTAGTTGAACACAGGTCGGCCAATAGATTACCAGATCCGTGCACAAGTTAGTGCTATTTAAAGGTTTTGGAGAACTATAAATTTGATCCCATAAAACTTTCAGAGGGACAACATTCAGTGCATTGTAGACACACACCGAACACTAAGTTTCGCTTGAATGCAGGTTTTAAATCTAGCACATGTAAATGAAGACAGTCAACGCACCTTCACCTTTGATGAATTTCGATTACACGAAGTAAATAAAGATTAAAGAAGTGGAAATGTGATCCCTAAGGGGACCATTGCATAACTGACGCTATATAATATGTTGGTTCTAGATTTTATTTAGCCTTAACACATTTTTGTGTGTGTGTGTGTGTGTGTGTGTGTGTGTGTGTGTGTGTGTGTGTGTGTGTGTGTGTTGTTGTTGTTGTTGTTGTTGTTGTTGTTTTTATGTTGTATGGGTTGGTTGTTTTTTTTTTGTTTTTTTGTACACTACATAGCATAATAGATTTGGATGATATGTAAATGTTGAAAGCAAGAAAAATAAATGTAAATGAAACTCAATTTTATTCTGGAAGTCAAAATAGTAATGATACAACAAATTATCAATTTCATTCATATTTATGCATAAATATCAAACATTTGCATATAACGTTTTCAACAATCTATCATCTTTAGGGATGACAAATCCAATGCGAAATGACGCATATCCTGATGCATGATAATTTCACAAAATGCACATCAAGAAGTTTTCTTGATAACAGTATACATAACGTTTCTTCCTTGCCACATTCAAATTTAGATCAAATAACCATCACCTGGGACAGTTGTTAAGAAAATGTTTTAAAGGGACATTAGCTGTGAAAGTGATGGCAACCATTTTTGCTCAAAATCTCTCTTGGGCATTGGAATATATATTAATAAAAACATTTATATTGTACAATAACAAGAGAAACCTAATAAAGCTACGTTAGCTAACCGCTTTTAGTGTAAAGAAATATGTAAGGAAGAATTATTGTCTTGCAAGACAATAATTAATTAAACATTTATGTGCCTGCTTTGAGGTTAAAAAGTGTATCGAATCAGTTGAGAGATATAAACACCATATGCAGGTGATAATGGAATATTTCTACATAAATATGGGAAGTTGACGATGGAGAAGCTGAAATCATCCCGTTTGTCATATAGTTGAGTTGTCAGTTTGCCGTTAATGTCTACTTTCAATAAAATATGTATGCATGAAGGAGAAGTGGACGACTCTGTGGTGTCTTTTATTTCGAGCTCACAGGGATATATCGAATCGACATATGAATGAAAGTTATTATTGTTAATAGACAAAACGTCGTCGATATATCTAAATATCGAATTGAAGGTCACAGCAAGAGATTTTTTTCTTCTCACGTAGAAGTTTTTGAATAAATTCTGCTTCATATGAATATAGTAACAGGTCAACTCGTGCCCATGGGAATTCCAACAGACTGTTGGAAGACCTGATCATCAAAGACCACGAAGATATTGTCAATGAGAAACTCTAGCATATTTTCATTTCAACTTCAGAGTACTTGTGCGTGGAATCAGAGTGGTGTTTAACAAAGTAATTTTTGGATGACTGATCACAAGATATGAATATTTCCGTTTTCTACTTTTGTTGAAGAAGCAACTGTCTATGATGTGAGAAAGTCTAGTCTTTAATTCATCGTGAGGAATGGTCGTGTAAAGTGTTGAAAAGTCATAGGTTTTGATGTTATTGATTTGGGAAAAGTTTTGCGATTTCAAGTTTACTAAAACTTCTTTAGAATTTTTAAGAATCCACATTTGATTAACACCTTTTCTGGCATATGTAGTAGCACATCAAGTTTGAAGTTTCTCCTTCACAGCTGTTAATATTTTCGTGAGGAGCAAAGATAATGGCTTGGTAGAGCACTTACTGGATCCATTCAGCAATGTATCTTTGTTTGTAAGGGTTTTTCTAAGTAAATACAAAACAAAATGTCAATTCAAATGTTTTGTATCGAGCGTATTTGTATCAAATAATTGGTACCAATATATAAATCAATCTGACTGATATTGTTCCAAGAAATAAAATTTGATTAAAATTTTATGATTTTTGAGTGAAATCGGATCGAAACACTAAGAATCTGTTGATATCTACTGTAGTTAGTCACTTGTTTTCTTTATTCATTTTTATATTTAATTTATTTTTCAATCCATTGTTTATTTTCTATTGTTCCTTGTTTTTCAAATGACATGTTCTTGTCGACTGACTACTCGCCCGGCGCTACTACGATGTCTAGATGCACCCCTCTTCCCGCTCGAGAATACATATGTGTGTGTTTCAGTCGAACGAGAAGTTTTTCTTAATTATTCTATTTATTGTTATACATGTATACAAATTTTATTTGTTTATTTAATATCTGTCCTTTAGAGGAGGCCCGGAATATACAAATGGTACATGTATTTTTTTTAAACGACACTCAGATTGGATGTGCAAAAATAACGAAACAGACGCGACCATTTCATTTTCAGTCTGAATGAATTTAACAGAACAATGAATCAATAATCATGTACGTGTAAGTTGAATATAATCGACAGTCCGTGACGATACAATTTTTGCATCTTTTTCTTTTATTTTCGAAGTTAAAATTATCCATTTGTATTATCCCAACGGAATTTTTTTTGTGTGTGTACATTTATTGATGATTAAAAAGGTGCAATTTTAAAATTTTAAAATGGACCTCTATTATTTCTTTCTCAACTTTTTTTGATACAAAGACTATTACTAATAGGCCTATTTATATATTGAAATTATTTCGTGTTTAAGTGGGAAGAACCGAATAATGCCGGAAAAATCAAAGCGTGCAAGCCCTGCCTATCATTTTGTCCGCATTTAAAACTTGATCCCCCATTGTGGCCCCCACCTTACTATCGGGGCCCATCTCAGTTCACAAGTCAAGGGTTATTGAGGTAAAGAATCAATAAACCTTGACTTGTGAAGATGATTGGGGCCATGCTTTGAGCAAACTTGAATCTGCATTTCGCCAGGAAGCTTTCATGTAAATTTGAACTTTTCTGTCCCGATCAGGTTCTTTTAGAAGAATTCTTTCTTTTACATGATATCCTACCCAATTTTTGCCTTTTTTTGATTATTTCCCCTTTCAAAAGAGCATTTAGTAAATGGATGGTGGGATTTTGTAATCATGGTCTCATTTTGAAGGGTCCATCAAATGAAAATAATCTACCATAAAAATTTTCAAAATTTTGTTTACTGCTTGATTTATTTCACCTAAAATTTAACATTGTTCAAAGTCTATGGGAAGAGCATGTTTTATTAAAAGAATTGTTTAAAGAAATTACATTTTCATACAAATGTCTTGGAGAAAGTTACATACACTGGCCACTTTAAGAAATGAATTAAAATTAATCATTTACCATGCACACACACATTTTTAGAAAATTAGATATATTTTATTTTTACAAAGGGTTTACTAGATAACTCTTTAAAAAAGTCTAAGCGCAAAATGATCGGCTCTAATCATTTACCAGTCATATGAATTTCATTTACTTCACTTTCATTCATAAAAATCAATTTCAATTCTTCAATATTGTTCGCTATCCTTGGGGTGGGGGGGTGGGGGGTGGGGGGGTTACATGATCTATGCATATTGAATACCTTGTAGTTGTTTAAAAGATGGCAAATTTTTATTTATTAATTCTTAATTATCTCCTTTTTGAAAAGGGGGGTGGCAATTCATTTGAACAAACTTGAAGACCTTTGGTTCTGATTCACTTTCCGGAAAGGACCGAGTCAGCAATCGGAACATCGCTCGACCTTTTCCGTAAATACGGATTTGGCCGAAGGATTTTCCTATCGAGGAGAGAGGGTTGCCGAATGGAAATACAAAAGCGGCAAAAATAGATCATTCGTTGCGTTGTGAACTAGAGCAAAGTGTGGCCGTGGAATAGAGACAACACCCACATGGGCAGGAAAGGTAAATTTTCCTATGTATTGACGTAGAAAACGGTGTTACTAAACGCATAAATATCGAATACCGTAGAATTCCATAGCCATAGGCCTAGATACGGTAACTTTCAGTTTCATTTTCCCGAATGCCATGGACTCTAATCAAACGTTTTGTAGTTCCAACTTCTGCCAAAATATTACGAAGGACTGATTTATAATTTCAAACTGGGTACTTTAAAAGTTTTATTTTAGATAGGGTACTATGATATATTGTCATAAGGCCTACAGATATCGATGTTATTAGATCTTCGGAAGATAGCGTTGGGGATCGTCAGTCTGTAATGAAAAATAGACTGGCGATTTATCGGTTTTAACCATATTTCGATTTGCCAATCTCAGGGTTTGACATTTACTTTTTTGAGCACTAGACCAGTCAGGCTAATTCAAATGATTTTTGCTAAACCTGACCTTACATCCACTAGCCCTGAACAACTTTCCAGAAACTGATAGTTTTTCCATATTTAAATGCACTTAATTTAAGGTAGGTAAATACTATTAGAAATTTCTGTCAATAAAATTTTTTTTTCATTTAAATAACTTTAACAACTCATAAACTAACTAAAAAACTCATATTAGACATACCTTTGCGGGTTTATTTTCATACTATGTGCTACAGAGCACATATACCCCCAAATGCAAAAGCCAAATTTGAACACAATAATGCATGATCTCATGTTATATTAAAATATGCACCAAAGCACATCATATTAAGCTATAATATATAAAAACCAATAGCTATTCATTTACTGAGAGAATTTTTAAAGATATTCAATTGAAAACATACACAATTGCTGTTTAATCTGCTCACATCCTTCAGAAAAAAATCCCAGAATATCGCAATTCTCAAAAATCTAAATTGTTTACATGCCAGTTTTTCTTTAAAAATATTTAGAATTATATCTAAGGTTAACAGAAAAACATATTTTACCATAGTTGACCAGAGATATTTTGCAAAATGGTCTCTTGAATACGTAAACCCCCATTTTTAAATTTAAGTTTTACAATTATTCTTTGCACACTTTGAAAAAAGTAAATTGTAACAGCAAATACAGTCTTAAAATGAAGATTAACAGAATATGACAATATATATATGTGTAAAACATACTGAAATTTTTGTCCTACCTGACAATTAGAACACGAAGAGGGGGGGGGGGGGGGGGGGCACCCCCACCCTTTCCTTTTTTTCACAATTTTTTTGGTGTGTGTGTGTTATTCTTTTTTTGGCTATCAATCATATCATACATAAAAATACATACATGCTATCTCATACTTATAGAAAAAATAAATATAGTGTAACATATATGTATATTCTAGCAACTACAGCTCATGTACAAATAATTTTGTTTATTGAAAGGACTTGTGAAGAAGAGTTCAAATATTCAACAACTTTGCTGATATTTTCTGAGGATTTATAATTCTGGGTTTCTTTGAACCAAACACAAACTCACTCAAAACAGTTTGAATTCCACTGTGAGGGTCACGCCTATGTATGATTTTTAACTTGTTCGGGCTTAGATTGCAAGCTATGAGCCTTTTAGAGATCAATGTAGATATTACATTGCTTTGTACCATTGGAGCTAGTGAGGACTTGACACTATGATAATTCATGGTAAATATATCTGAAGATTCACATTTGAATGCTAAATTTGACTCGTACAGTTCTCGTAAACTACAAACATCAGACAAAGAAGTTATAACTGGAACTTTCTAGTCGGTGTTTAAAATTTAAAACCGGATACGTAAAAGCACTGACTTTCCTTAAATGACAAACGTTAAGTTTGCATGAACTAAAACGTATTTAATTGTCTCAAAAAAGAGCTTTAGTCTCGTCATTCAATTTAATGCTTTCATTTTCAAACAGATTTTCTGTTTCTTTAAATTCTACCTTGCACGGAAATTCTCTAGTCCATTTAGAATAAAATGACCTCAACGGTTTATTTTAAATCTCTATTTCATAAGCCCTGTTTTGTTTCTTCCCAACCTTCTACTTTTTTTTCTCTTGGGACATCTTTCCTTGAGGACGAGAAGTCCTATTTGAATATAGAGACATTCCCGCACATAAATGGCTGTTTACGACGTAATTTATTAATTTGATAAACACTTTCTTATTTGATTCTAATAAACTGGATTTTTTCAAAAATGAAAATAAATTCATCTAAATCATAACTTTAGACACATTAACATCGAGTAGATGTCGTAAAACATCACTTACGACCTCGACTTATTTATTAGAACTAAAAATAGAGATTGTGTCATCACGCGGTTCAAAATTGCTCGTAAACTCGGGGTTCGAAAGTACCTCATGTCCGTAAGTCCAAGACTAGAAAGAAAAAATGTCGGACTAGTAAACTCTCTATAGCACTAGTCCGTACGGACTAGTGAAAATCTGGAATTGGTTAAGATTTTAGCAAGATTTATCTGAGTCTCTTAGGTGTTTGAACTTATGGTTGATTATCTGCATGGTTAAGGGTTTGCGTGACTATGACATCCTAATCTTCCAAACACATGGAGTGCGTTCGAGACCGCTGTTCTTCGAACGAGCACAAATTCCTGCTGATTCCAAACGCCGAGTACGAATCACAAGAATGGGTTCAAGGTGCAAGTAGTGTGGTCATGTTCTCGTTATTCGCGACTCTAACACAGGAGTTCGTAATACTATAGCTTATGGCTTGGTCAATCATATTGACTTTATTGATAAAATTTCAAACTCCTGTGACTTTAAGAACTGCATGAGCACGAAAACAATGGGAACGTCGATTTCAAACACACTTATGGGCGTTTATTAAAGGATTAACTCGGAGGTTACTGTATGCTTCAGAAGATCTTGAATGCAAAATAAAATATGGTGGTCTTTTTTCTGTAGGTGTCAGAAACTGAATTGCTTGCAACTGTGATCGTGTTTGGTTTCATTAAATAATTGAATAAAATGAAGATCATTTAATATGATATACTGGATGGACTAGTGAAATGTTTGCGGACTAGTAAACATCAATAGTGACTAGTCCGTACTGGCTAGTGCTTGAAAAAGTTTATTTTGAACCCTGAAACTCTACAGTTATTCTTTTTTAGTTAAGAATAAAATATCTTATTTAAAGTAAAGTTTCTTTTTTATTTTTTCAACACGATCATTTGGACTAGTAAATCAACATTTTACCTGACCATTTATCATTAAGTAGACTCAGTCGGTCGGACGTGCCTTAGTGTCAAACCCTGCATCTATAGGGAAATATTACCGTATTGAACTTGTATGAAGATAAGAAATTGAAAGTTAAGAAACCTTGAGAAATATATCTAAGCCTGAGGTAGTAAGCTTATTTGACTGTTTTACTTATATTTTTAAATGCTGAGCTAGTGTTTCTTAAAGTAATACAAGCTGTAACTGACAGTATTTTTTCAACTATCCAATTATGAACCAATAACATCTATTGGTAAAACTAATATAATCCCCAAGGTCTGAAGAAAAATTCAGCAAAATAAACAAGGGAATATTCTTTGAGAGCATACCTACAATGAGTGTTTTGTATAAACCGCCATTGCCGGACATGGGAACGATGATTGCTGAACATAATGAGGTTGCTGAGACCGAGGTCATACCCAAAGACAGACACTTACGTGACTTTAGATTTTAAAATTCCAAAGAAAATTTCCTGATATCTGAGAAGGGCCCCTAACTACATGTGCCGTTTGTTCTAAAATATTACATCGTTTCATGAATGACAAGAAGCACTGTATAAGTTTAAGAAAGTAATAACTACACAAATGTGCCACTCAAAGGAAATTTTGGTAGTGAATTTTCTATAAAATTGGCATGTTAAATTATTTACAAATTTGACACCTGCTCAGTGCCTCTCTTTTGTTCTTTTTCCAAACTGGTGTTCTCCGAGGTCAATGCACATCAGAGATTACAAGCAAGAATTACTGACAGGATGACAATGATTCATGAATCAACAGTTTTTGCTTATTTGATGGGTTTATTGCTTCAGATTCACTCTGATTCTATGAAGTTATTTCTATTCAATTATCATTTATGAATATGTTAGATATTTGTTCTTTTATTTTATAATTTATTTGCTGTCTGTAGTGATGGGCAATCGGACCAAAAACCATAATCGATTATCAGTAATAATCAGACACATGTAATCGATTATAATCGCAATTGTCATTGAAGTGGGTTTTCCCCCCTAAAATAGATAACAGAATCATTACACATATATGGAAACAACATTTGAATTCTTCTTTGTTCATTTTGTTCAGGAATCAGAATTTCAATATATCAAGTAATGGAATTTATTTACATGTATAATCACAATGTCTGAAAGTTGTCAGAGTCAGACTCCTTTATCTGAATGTTGTTGTTTTGGTATCAGGACAACTCGCCCCCAAGACAACTCGCCCTCAGGACAACTTGCCCCCTCATCGGGACAACTCGCCCCTAAGACAACTCGCCCTCAAGACAACTCGCCCCCTCTTCGGGACAACTCGCCCCCTTCATATCATACATGTTTACAATTATTATTTTTGGTCTAAGTCCAAGAAGTGTTTTAGCAAAAATTAATGAATTTCTTATAGATAGTATATACATCACAGACAATAAGACGTGTTCACATAAACACTGAACTTCGTGTCTTTTTATGCAAGACGAAAGATTTTAGTGAAAATCCAGTGTTTGGGTTCAGTAAATTCATCACTTTTATGTACATGTAAAATATATAATTTCAGCGGAAACAAGTTAGCGTTTGGTATAGGGAGAGTATTGGCTTGGTCTACAGCTGATGTAGTATAATTATCAATAATCTGCGTCTGTTGTTAAATCTAATTGTTTGATTTCACCCAAGCTGTTATAAATTTACTTCAAACGTTTTGAGGTACTCATCATCAGAGTTCTTTACACTTTGAAATCGCCGCGTAAAAAGAATCACCCTGGGTAAAAAGAATCCGTAAAGCAAAGCCGTTATTAAATTTCTAAAATGGGAATTTTATTATTTTTCAACGGGAATTAGGTGAGAAACGCATTAAAATATAATTACATATATCAGAATATTCATGCTTCACCTTTACACTTATGTATACTACATCGATAAAAAAAAAAAAAAACAGGAAAAAAAAACCCCACTCACACACCCCCCCCCCCCCAAACCCCCCCAAAAAATTTCAGTATTTGGAGACATTTAATCAATTACCTGAAGATCAGTAAATATAATTTTCCTTGCCAATTGATTTATGAAAAATATAACTTTTTCTGAAATGCAATAATCAAATCTGTGTATAATTCTAATAGAATTTACCATTCGTTTTAAAGTATGAAATAAAAAGACGTATCTTTAATTTATAGGGTTAAAAGTGTAAATAACACACACAAAATAAAAATAAAATGTGATAATATATGTATATATAATATTGGGGGCGAGTTGTCTCAAGAGAAGGGGGCGACTTGTCCTGAGAGAGGGCGAGTTGTCCTAAGAGAGGGCGAGTTGTCTTGAGGGCGAGTTGTCCAGCATTCGTTGTTTTACCGTTAATTCTCCCGTCATTTTGTTTGATTGTTTTTTGATCAGATTTGACATACAGAAAAGAAAATCTGAACAAAAGTAAAATGATTTCTGGATTGCTTTTTTTGGTCAACGATGTTGACATCTTTTATTTTGTAATCGATTAGTAGCATCATAGAACTCTAAATGACCGATAATCGATTATCGGCAACAATCATTTCATCACTAGCCGTCAGTTACAGCTTGTATTACTTTTACTGCAAAAACTAGTGCATGGTTAATCTCTGCTAAGAATCAGCTCAGATAAATATTTGGACTGACGTCTTCACCAGATCTTGGAGCAGTCCTTCATAATTCATGTCTGGAAATTTACCATGTTTACTCTCAATTTCCGTCGGTTCTAGCAATTGATGTGCACTAAGCCACTTAGGTGACACTGCAGTTCAAATAAGTGATTTTTGACTGTTAGATTAACTCTCTATCAATATTAATTTTGAATTACTTATCGTCTAGGTAGGAAAATCCCAAAATGAAAACTGTTACGATCTTTTGCATGCCAAGGAGGTTGTGATCCTATGTTGTCTGATTATTCATTAAATGGTAAATGGAAGAATTTACTCTCAATTTTAAATATGGGTGTACAGATAGCGTAGTGGTTAACGCACTACGACCCGAGTTCGATCCACTTGATCAGCAGTGGGTTGTATATGGTTGTCCACTCGACCACGTGGGTTTCCTCTGGGGTACTCCTGTTTCCTCCCACAAAAAAAACCCCTGGCACCAACATCTGTGCAAGTCGGTAAATAGCTAGTATATAGCTAATGTTCATTGCTGATTATGTATGTCCAACTTTTAGAATAAAGATTATCATTATTATGACATATTACAAATAATGGATATATGCCATTGATGTGATATGCCATTGATGTGATATGCCATTGTATATATCATGTATATGTAACATAGAATTACAAAATTTGATCAGATCTGTAGTACTTTAATGTATGTACTTATTTCATGTTCAAGGAATTGCTTAAAAAGAATACTTACTATATAGGTAGGAAAACAGCAGACGCCGGGGAAGGGGATGCTCCCCTCACAAAACGGGCTCGTTTGGAGGAACCCGAAATTTCAGGGTATGCGGTTCAGTGGGAATGGGAGGGAGATAAGGGAGTGTGGACAAGATACTCGGAGAGCATGAATGGAGACATTACTGATGCATTCAACAGCAAGAAGAAAATGGTAATAAATCACCATGGATTTTTCAAATATTTCTCATTGATGTGTGTAATTATGCCACCTAAATGGAGCTGAAATATAGTTGATTCAATGTAAAACAATACCTTTGACATCTTACATTCTTTTCTAAAGAAACGATTATATTATAGTTATAAGTGTCTACTTGTCTACTATCCAAATGATCAGACATTCAAGCTGCTTGTTTTAGAATTTGATACAAATGATCAGACATTCAAGCTGCTTGTTTTAGAATTTGATACAAATGATCAGACATTCAAGCTGCTTGTTTTAGAATTTGATACAAATGATCAGACATTCAAGCTGCTTGTTTTAGAATTTGATACAAATGATCAGACATTCAAGCTGCTTGTTTTAGAATTTGATACAAATGATCAGACATTCAAGCTGCTTGTTTTAGAATTTGATACAAATGATCAGACATTCAAGCTGCTTGTTTTAGAATTTGATACAAATGATCAGACATTCAAGCTGCTTGTTTTAGAATTTGATACATGTATATATACAAGTAACAGTCTCAAGATTTTTTGTTCAGGTGGAGTTTGATGTTGGAAAAAATTTTACAATTCAAGTAAAGATGGATCATATGGTCCAGAAAAATAAGAAGAGCGGCTGGGAGCGAAGAATTAGGTGTTGTCTGAAAGAGGACGAAGGTCAGTAGAAGCTTGTACATGTTCAATCCTTCAATTTCCAGTCATAATCAAACATTTCAACAGTACACTTTTTTTTCACTTTTGAAATTCAAACTCTCTGATTTATTTTTCATTTTTGAATTTCAGATTACCTGATTTATTATACGCTCGTCTTTTGATGGGCTTCATTATGATATAGGCTTGTCCTTATTAGCTTTTTTGGTCAAATCTTTCACACTGTGAGACCTAGAACTATGAAACTTTGTCAGATGATGCATCTTATTAGAACCAAAAAAAGTTCACTCCTACTGGAATTTTATGGCTATACATACTCAACTTGTGTCCAGATGTTATCTTGCACACTATGAGGCCTAAAACTATCAAAAATTGGTCAGTTTATGCACCTTGGGGGGGATGTGAACCAAAAATAGGTCACTGCCCTCAATTTGAAATGTTGGCTGTACACTTAAATGTACATGTATATATACAAATCATCTTGGGGGTGGGGGTGCAACTCAAAAGTAGGTCACTGACCTCATTTTGAAATTGCAATTGACAGCAACACAGATTGTGACTGCAAACATGCAAACATAGATACACATCAAGTATATCAGAATATGTAGTTGCAGACAGCAAACATTAAATTTGCAAATATGTAACATTAAATGGTTCTTAACCAGTAAATCATGATTCTGGAAGCTTGTTTTTATTTGGTGTAATCGATGGTCAGTTGGTCTGATTTGTAAGGCTGTTTTCAAGGTTAATCTTCAGAATATCCTGTTATAGAGATCTAAATAAACAGTCATAGATTTAGTGATTACGTGGAAAACCAGACTTTGATATTTTCAACATTTCTAAACCCAGTCAGTCTTTTTCATCTTCATTTAATTCTTGAAATTTCAATATTCTTAAAATAAAATTCTTAATGTATTTATGTTGGTGGATCAAGAAGGGTGTTATTGATATTACTGTACAACCCCCTCCCCATCCCCCACCCCCTTTGTTTTGAAATTTTACCATAAAAGTCACTTTTGTTATGCCTCCCCCCCCCCCCCCCCCCCCTTCAAAGAAGAGGGGCATACTGGTTTGCACCGGTCGGTCAGTAGACCACATGTTGTCCGTTTAATATCTTGAGAACCATTCACTTGATGATAATGATATTTCATATGTGGGTTGGTTATGATCAAACTTGGCACACTCATGACTGGTACATCCTAAGGAGTAGATGACCCCTATTGATTTTGAGGTCATATGGTCAAGGGTCAAACTGGGCATAGGAATATACTGACCATTCAATATCTAGAGAACCCTTTGCTTGACAGACATCAAACTTGGTACACCAGTACATCTTCAGAAGAAGACGACCCCTATTGATTTTGAGGTCACATGGTCAAAGTTCAAGGGTCAAACTGGACATAGGAATATACTGTCCGTTCAATATCTTGAGAACCCTTTGCTTGACAGACATCAAACTTGGTACACTGGTACATCTTTAGGAGAAGATGACCCCTATTGATTTTGAGGTCACATGGTCAAAGGTCAAGGGTCAAACTGGACATTGGAATATACTGTCCGTTCAATATCTTGAGAACCCTTTTCTTGACAGACATCAAACTTGGTACACTGGTTTAGGAGAAGATGATCCTTATTGATTTTGAGGTCTCTTGGTCAAAGGTCAAGGGTCAACCTGGACATAGTAATATACTGTCCACTCAATATCTTGATAACCCTTTTGCTTGACAGACATCAAACTTAGTACACTGGTACATCTTCAGGAGAAGATGACCCATATTGATTTTGAGGTCAAAAGTCAATTGTTGAACTGGACATAGTAATATATTGTCGCCTATATTTTAAGAATTATTTGCTTGATTGACACCAAACTTGGTACACTGGTACAGCATAAGGAGTAGATGGCCCCTATTGATTTTTAGGTCACATGGTCAATTCACTCTTGACATGGGAAGATATTGTCTGCTCAATATTTTGAATTGATGATACTACTATCAACTAAATGATGTGTGTGTATAACCCTTTTCAATTTTGCACCATGGGGGGCATATGTGTTTTACAAACATCTCTTGTTATCTGGGTTGCAGTTCACCTGTTTCTTTTTTGCTTGATAAATACTGTTTGGCTGCCTCTAACAATTCCCATCCACCCTGATTAAGAATTGTCCTGTCAGCTACTTTCCAACTTTTAAACTTAGTGTATTTTAGTAAATTCTACATTATGTGTGTGAATGGTTGTCTAGATAGGAAAATTTGGAAGTGTACACACACTGATTGTGAACACTTTTCACAAACAAAAAACATGTTTTTGATTGAGTATTTACTGTATTAAAATGTCTTCTTGTTTCAGGTCTTAGAGCATTCAGGAAAATTGAACAGAAATTAGATTAATTGTATATGTAATGAGAGATATCTCGTACCTGTATTCCCAGAATTCTACGTCTGGCAGTGGAAAGATGAGAAAGGTGGATGGAACCCTTACAGTGTGGTGACCTGTATAGATCTAGAGAGGGCTGATGGGAAGGGTCATGTAGACTTTGAGGCGTTCAACAGGTCTTATTCAATAGATGTTGCCAAACTGGAACAAATTAACTGTACAACTGACATTAGAAGGAAAGTGGAAAGAGTCAAATCAAGTAAGTTACAGTATGTGGAACTAGTGAGTTATGGTATGTGGAACTAGTGAGTTACGGTATGTGGAAAAATTAAGTAAAGTGTCTGAAAAAAGTGAGTATAATTGTGTGTAATGAATGAGCAAAACTATGTTGAAAAAGTGAGTTACAAAATGTGTGGAACAAGTAAGTTACAATGTGTGGAACAAGTAAGTTACAATGTGAAATAAATGAGTTACAATGTGTGGAACAAGTGAGTTACAATGTGAAATAAATGAGTTACAATGTGTGGAACAAGTGAGTTACAATGTGTGGAACAAGTGAGTTACAATGTGTGGAACAAGTGAGTTACAATGTGTGGAACAACTGAGTTACAATGTGGAACAAGTAAGATTAGTTCATGGACTAGGTGTGTTACAGTACTAGGAACAAGAAGAATATATAATCATACTGCTGCACATTTCATATCATATATTCTGTCGATATACATTCATCTGAAATATTCTATAAAAGCTTGGTTTTTACATTTTAATCGAACGACTCACAATAATACTGCTCACTGAAAGTATGTGATAGGTTTCAGAGTAAATATTGATTCCTTGACAACGTTGAGGTGTATGTGATAGGTTTCAGAGTAAATATTGATTCCTTGACAACGGTGAGGTGTATGTGATAGGTTTCAGAGTAAATATTGATTCCTTGACAACGGTGAGGTGTATTCTCATTAATTATGTTTTATAGATGCTATTGCGCCAGACCCATCATCCACAGGAACAGTAAAATCAGAGATACCGGAAACTGCAAAGGCTTCTGGGAAAAAAACTGCAACCAAAGTTAAACAAGAACCATCTGAGGAAGATGCAGGGCCATCGAAAGGAAAGAAGGCTGCAGCAAAAAGTGGGGGAAGGAGAGGGAAATCTGGGCGAGGGAATGATGCAGAGGAAGAAAAAAGTAAAATTGACCTATATATATCACTAACTACTTATTGTCAGCAAGATTGATCAATACATCACTAATGTACTTATTGTGAAGCAAGATAGACCTAATATTGTATATTTACTTAATGTCTTTAAGATTTATCGGAGATTATGTCTTCGATAGGGTTTTAAAGGCACTAAAGAAAGTCACTTGGGCATGTTAGTACAGACCCTGAAATATGCTACTACACCTCTTAAATAAATTGAACCATAAGGTTAAGTGTTCCATACAAAGCATCCTGTGTTCTGTGCTAGAATTGAAATGAATCGTACCATGAAAAGCAAACCAAACAGGCCATGCCTCTCAGATTGAATGATACTGAACAGTCATGCTTACTAATAATGAACTGTGCATATAGTGTCTGATCACTTGACCTTTTTTACTGCTATGGTGCCTGAAGGTCGTCAAAAGTTATCACTGGCAGTGAAAAATGTAATCAGATACCACTACGCAGGACTCTTCAGTGAAAATTAACATTCTTAAAAGTAGTCACAATAAATAATTATCTCAGTATGGGTGACTGATTGCTTTATTGTTTAGCTCACCTAAGCTGTAGTGAGCTTTTCTGATTACCCGTTGCCCTAGTCCGTCTGTCTCTTTGTAAACATTACACATTTTCGATTTCTCTTTAGAACCACTTGGCCAATTTCAACCAAACTTGGTATAGAGCATCCTCAGGTGAAGGGGATTCAATTGACGGGTCATGCCCCAATCAAAAGGGAGATAATCAAGAAAAAGTAAAATAGGGTGGGGTCATGAACCACTTTGCTAAAAAAAGATGAAACTCGTGGGGAATCTTCTTGACATTGTGTAGATTTTAAATTCTTTAAATCATAGTCTCAGGGGGTAAGATTGGGCCACAGTAGGGCATCAAAGTTTTACATAAAATATATAACTTAAAGTCGTAATTCTAAAACTCTTATTCTAGAGAACAGCAATGCCATGATTCGTTATAGTGATAAGTTTGCACCCTTTAGATAGTGTACATTCAAGTTAAGCAATGCCATGATTCGTTATAGTGATAAGTTTGCACCCTTTAGATAGTGTACATTCAAGTTAAGCAATGCCATGATTCGTTATAGTGATAAGTTTGCACCCTTTAGATAGTGTACATTCAAGTTAGGCAATGCCATGATTCGTTATAGTGATAAGTTTGCACCCTTTAGATAGTGTACATTCAAGTTAGCGCAGGTGGTAGGAGGGGGCCACAATATTGAAATTAATTAAGGTATTAAATTTGGTTTGTATAGAATGCTGAATGGTTTGCACTGAAATAATTTGCATGTAGCACTAAATGGTTTACATGGAACAATAAACTGTTTGAACAGAACTAAATGAAATGCCTTGGAGGTGTAGTAGCACACTTCTGAATTGGAGTCTGTTGACATTAATGGTTATATATATTTGATAAAAATCTTTTCAATTATATGAGACAAGTTAACAAATTTATTAAATTGATACACAAAGAACCACATGAAGCACTCACTGACTGACATTTGTTTTCACTAAACATCTTGGTGCTCAAGTGAGCGATGTATTTATTATTCATAAATTCTTTTGTTGATGTACATGTATACTACATGTTGTGTATATATATATGTATGAATCAACCTTATATTCAACCAATCAAATTTGCTGTATCATCATTAAATGATTTAATAATTCATAACAATTTCAATGTTTCCTTTGTTCTTTTGAAGTCCGTACAGTGGTGATATCTGGGGTGGCCCCGGTTGATGATGAGTGTGCATCATTAGTTGGGAAGGCTCAAGTTTACAGTGAGGGAAGTGATGTATGGGATTGCATGTTGAATCAGGTCAGCTTTCATCAACACATTCTCTTACAAACAGAAGTTTTATTGATTGTCTTCTTATTTTATGTGTATTTTACAGTGATAAAAAGAAAAATTGTAAAATTAATTTTTCTGAGGTATTTTGTTGAATATCTTTTATTCTGTAATAAAATGAATGGACATTGTAGGGGTTAGCACATTCACAGGTATTACTTGAAATACATGTAACAGTAACACATTTGACATGTTTTACATTGCAGACAAATGTTGGCAATAACAACAACAAGTTTTACCTGATACAGCTGCTGAAAGAGAACTCTAAGAATGCCTTCCATGTGTGGCAGAGATGGGGGCGTGTTGGCTATCGTGGACAGGACAATTTGGTTCCTTGTGGAGGAGATGTAGAGAAGGCTAAGGATATATTCACTAAAAAGTGTGTCATCAATCAGTTTTTGAAAAAATGTAATTATGAGTTGATACAGTGGAGGTTCCCGTTTTGCAAAATATCTGTTGACCAAATTTAGAAACTGTACTATTTATGCCCCCCTTCAAAGAAGAGGGGCATATTGGTTTGCACCTGTCGGTCGGTCGGTAGACCACATATTGTCCGCTCAATATCTTGAGAACCATTCACTTGATGATAATGATATTTCATATGTAGGTTGGTTATGAGTAGAAGAGAACCCCATTGTTTTTCAGGTCAAAAGGTCAAGGGTCAATCTACTCTGGACATAGGAATATAATGTCCGCTCAATATCTTGAGAACCCTTTGCTTGAAAAACATCAAACTTAGCACACTGGTACATTTTAAGGAGTAGATGGCCCCTGTTGATTTTGAGGTCACATGGTCAAAGGTCAAGGGTCAAACTGGACATAAGAATATACTGTCCGCTCAATATCTTGAGAACCCTTTTCTTGACAGACATCAAACTTAGCACAGTGGTGTATATTCAGGAGGAGATGACTCCTATTGATTTTGAGGTCACATGGTCAAAGGTCAAACTGAACATAGTAATATACTGTCCACTCAATATCTTGATAACCCTTTTGCTTGACAGACATCAAACTTAGTATTTGTAAATAATCATTTTAATGCCCCTGAGATGAAAAATTGTGGAACATGTTTTTTGGTTACTCTGTCTCCTTATACGACTACATATTTAAACTTGTTTATAATTTTTGTACTATTCATACATGTTTGTGTATGGTGAACTGAAAAATCAAGGTCAAAGCTGTGACTGACAAAAGCCAAGGTCGTACATTGTGGTAAAGATCAGATTTTGATTAGCAACTGTTGGGGGTATAGTTTATGTTGTTGTTTTTAAATATCTTGCACAGAAAGATGTTTTAAGTCTGAATCACTTTGGTAAAATGAATCCCTGAAATTAGAATATATACATGTACATATTGTGACATCTAGGCTGATATATGTAGCAAGTACAGTCACTCCAATGTAAGGGCTAACCTTTTGGATGAAAATTATATATGTACAACTTGTTCATTGCAGAAATCAAATTAGAAATATATGAAAATAATGCAGTAAATTTATTCCCTCATAGATTTAAAGACAAAACCAAAAATGACTGGTATCAAAGGAAGACTTTTGAGAAAGTCCCTGGGAAATATGATCTGCTGGCCATTGATTATGGAGCAAAGGTATGATATACATTAGCTAGCTGAAACAATGATTGTGGCATGAAGGTATTATTTATAATGGATTGCTTAAACTTCAATCATGTAGTGAAGGTATGATGTGTATTGGATGATTTAAACTTCAATCACGGAGTGAAGGTGTAATCTGTAGCTGATAGTTTTTGGTATGATCAATAGATTCTCTTTTATCTGTATTATTTTAGAAAGCAGTATGTTTAGAATTTTTAAGCATTTCATGATGTATCCATAGTGAGTCTCAGATCAGTAATTCATCAGAATGTATCACAAAATACTGTAAATGTGGCTATTTACACATGGGGGAAAATTACACTAATCATGCGGTCACGTAATAAGCTTGTAAATTTCCACAAGCGTATAGTTGTAGATATTTGAAATACTATGTATTATATATTGTTACCGCGTATTTTCCCCCAGGTAATGTTGAATGTGGAAAAATGTGTACTTAACCCCCCAGCATTAATAACCGCTTTAAATTTACATATCAGTAATTCATTATCAGTGTATCACAGATCAGTAATTCATCATCAGAGTATATCGCAGATCAGTAATTCATCATCAGGGTGTATCAGTAATTCATCAACAGGGTGTATCACAGATCAGTAATTCATCATCAGGGTGTATCATCAATTCATCATCAGGGTGTATCGCAGATCAGTAATTCATTATCAGGGTGTATCACAGATCAGTAATTCATCATCAGGGTGTATCACAGATCAGTAATTCATCATCAGGGTGTATCACAGATCAGTAATTCATCATTAGGGTGTATCACAGATCAGTAATTCATTATCAGGGTGTATCTTAAATCAGTAATTCATCAGGGTACATCACAGATCAGTAATTCATCATCAGGGTGTATCACAGATCAGTAATTCATCAACAGGGTGTATCACACATCAGTAATTCATCATCAGGGTGTATCACAGATCAATAATTCATCATCAGGGTGTATCAAAGGTCAGTTATTCATCAACAGGGTGTATCACACATCAGTAATTCATCATCAGGGTGTATCACAGATCAGTAATTCATCATCAGGGTGTATCACAGATCAGTAATTCATTATCAGGGTGTATCACAGATCAGTAATTCATTATCAGGGTGTATCACAGATCAGTAATTTATCATCAGGGTGTATCGCAGATCAGTAATTCATTATCAGGATGTATCACAGATCAGTAATTCATCATCAGGGTGTATCACAGATCAGTAATTTATCATCAGGGTGTATAACAGATCAGTAATTCATCATCAGGGTGTATCACAGATCAGTAATTCATCAACAGGGTGTATCACAGATCAATAATTCATTATTAGGGTGTATCTGTACTTCATTATCAGGGTGTATCACAGATCAGTAATTCATCATCAGGGTGTATCACAGATCAGTAATTCATCATTAGGGTGTATCACAGATCAGTAATTCATTGTCAGGGTGTATCAGTAATTTATTCTTTCGTTTTAGCACTTAGAAAATAATTCTTCATTGCATTGTAACATTGAATCATCATTTTATCAGGGTGAGGACGAGACAGATGCTGTGAAATTGAAAAAAGAGGATTCAGATGTCAAAGTGCCAGACTCCAAGATAGACCAGAAAATTCAGGTTAGGAAGTCCTTATAATAATGAGAAGTATTTATTATACCCCCCGAATGAAGTTCAGGGGGGTATATAGGAATCACTGTCCGTCTGTCTGTCTGTGCAGATTCGTGTCCGGGCCATAACTTCTTTGTTCTTTGACTTAGGCATACCATATTTGGCACACAGGTGGATCACCATGAGACGATGTGTCGGGTACCTTCATGACCTCTATATGACCTTGACCTCAAGGTCAAAATTAAAGGTTTTTTACAATGGATTTCTGTCCGGGCCATAACTTCTTTGTTCTTTGACATGGACATACCATATTTGACACATGAGTGTATCACCATGAGACGATGTGTCATGTACCTTCATGACCTTCATATTACCTTGACCTCAAGATCAAAATTAAAGGTATTTACAATGGATTCATGTCAGGGCGTGACTTCTTTGTTCTTTAACATAGGCATACCATATTTGACACATGAGTGTATCACCATGAGACGATGTGTCGGGTACCTTCATGACCTCTATATGACCTTGAACTTTGACCTCAAGGTCAAAATTGATTATAGGGTTTTGACATAGTCATACCATAAGACATGGGTGTATCACCATGAGACTATGTCATGTACATTCATGACCTCTTTATGACTTTGACTTTTGATCTCAAGGTCAAAATTATAGGTTTATGCCATGAATTTGTGTTCGGACTATGTATTCCACTTTCTTCTACAAAGGCATACCATATTTTTACACTTATGAAAGAGGTAATTTATACCTACATGTATTAACAACACCCTTTGGGAGATTGGGGTGGGGGGGGGGGGGGGTATTCTTAGTGAGCATTTCTCACAATACCTCTTGTTGAATTCAGATGCTCATAGGAATTGTTTACATGTTATTTAATGATTGTTTTTATGTTGTATTCTATCAGAGGAAAATAGAATATCATGTTAAAGTGTAACAGTCAGATATATAGATGGATGTAGAGTTTTATAATCCTCTAATTTCAGAATCTGATGAAGATGATATGTGATATTAAAACTATGGAGGATGCAGTGAGAGAAATGAAATATGATTGTAATAAGGCACCCTTAGGTAGGTGTCATTTTGTGTAAAGGTTGATCAGAAACAAGTGTTAGTCGTATTGTAAAGAGATCAGAGAGAGTATTAGTCGTATTGTATAGAGGTCAGAGACAGTGTTAGTCATATTGTATAGAGGTCAGAGACAGTGTTAGTCATATTGTATAGAGATCAGAGACAGTGTTAGTCATATTGTATAGAGATCAGAGACAGTGTTAGTCATATTGTATAGAGATCAGAGACAGTATTAATCATATTGTATAGAGGTCAGAGACAGTATTAGTCATATTGTATAGAGGTCAGAGAGACAGTGTTAGTCATATTGTATAGAGATCAAAGACAGTATTAGTCATATTTTATATAGATCAGAGACAGTATTAGTCATATTGTATAGAGATCATAGACAGTGTTAGTCATATTGTATAGAGGTCAGAGACAGTATTAGTCATATTGTATAGAGATCAGAGACAGTATTAGTCATATTGTATAGAGGTCAGAGAGACAGTGTTAGTCATATTGTATAGAGGTCAGAGAGACAGTGTTAGTCATATTGTATAGAGATCAGAGACAGTATTAGTCATATTGTATAGAGGTCAGAGAGACAGTGGTAGTCATATTGTATAGAGATCAGAGACAGTGTTAGTCATATTGTATAGAGATCAGAGACAGTGTTAGTCATATTGTATAGAGATCAGAGACAGTATTAGTCATATTGTATAGAGATCAGAGACAGTATTAGTCATATTGTATAGAGGTCAGAGATAGTATTAGTTATATTGTATAGAGGTCAGAGAGACAGTGTTAGTCATATTGTATAGAGATCAAAGACAGTATTAGTCATATTGTATAGAGGTCAGAGACAGTATTAGTTGTATTGTATAGAGGTCAGAGACAGTGTTAGTCATATTGTATAGAGGTCAGAGATGGTATTAGTCATATTTTATAGAGGTCAGAGACAGTATTAGTCATATTGTATAGAGGTCATAGACAGTGTTAGTCATATTGTATAGAGGTCAGAGATTTAACAATGTGATTATGATAGTGTAGAGAAGTTAGATGATGATGATATTATATAGAGGTTAGAGACAGATGATGATGATATTATATAGAGGTTAGAGATAGATGATGATGATATTATATAGAGGTTAGAGGTAGATGATGATGATATTATATAGAGGTTAGAGTTAGATGATGATGATATTATATAGAGGTTAGAGTTAGATGATAGTGATATTATATAGAGGTTAGAGGTAGATGATGATGATATTATATAGAGGTTAGAGGTAGATGATGATGATATTATATAGAGGTTAGAGTTAGATGATAGTGATATTATTTAGAGGTAAATGATGATGATATTATATAGAGGTTAGAGGTAGATGATGATGATATTATATAGAGGTTAGAGGTAGATGATGATGATATTATATAGAGGTTAGAGGTAGATGATGATGATATTATATAGAGGTTAGAGTCAGATGATAGTGATATTATTTAGAGGTAGATGATGATGATATTATATAGAGGTAGATGATGATGATATTATATAGAGGTAGATGATGATGATATTATATAGAGGTTAGAGGTAGATGATGATGATATTATATTATATAGAGGTTAGAGGTAGATGATGATGATATTATATAGAGGTTAGAGGTTAATGATGATGGTATTGTAAAGAGTTGTAATTATGGTAATATTACACAGAAAATAAAGCAATGATAATGCACTTATTAACTTCAGCAATTTTTGAACTTTTTCACATGGTGTCAGCAGTTTGAATCTCTAAATTAAAGATCTTGTAAATAGTTGATACTGTTTTGATTATAGGTAAGCTGACAGATGAGCAGATAAAGGCGGGATATTCTGCTCTGAAGGTTATTGATACATGTATAGAGAAGGGAGACTTTGGGAGAAAACTCACAGATGCCTGTAATGATTTCTACACAAGGATACCTCATGATTTTGGGTGAGAATTAAATTATCTAAATGTAGTTGTCAAGAACTTGGCTAGCATGTAGTTCAGAATGAAATTGATACTGCAAATCAATATTTGTTCTTGAGAATTTTGTTTTTTGTGTAAATTTAAGAGGTTATCTTGACTAAAAAAAATAAGGGTTTTTTTCCCCGTTTTTGATACATACATATATACATAGATAATGCTTTCTATGAAAATATAATAGAGAATAGTGTATGAGTTGATAAGAATTGTGAAATTAAAATGCTAATTCATCTGATCTATGAAGTACAGTATACATGTATGTATTAGTGGAAGTTTAAACAAAATTTAGCATTGTTAAGGAAAAAACACTACACATGGTAGTGGTAGTTTAAACAAAATCAGAATTACCATAACTTCTGCAAGAATGCAAAGCAATGCAATTTGAATTATGTACAAGCTAATGCAGGTGCTTGTATACAGTCTGTGCCCTCAGAAACTTGTCAGAACGTGTAGTAAAAGATATCATACTACTAATTTCAGCACACAAATCCTATTGTGTTATTGACACAAAAAATAATAGTGAAGCAGATTTTATTGTTTTACAGATCCTTTTCTTGTTTCACTGTAATAAAGTGACCCTTTTCTCATTTTGCACTTTTCCCATTTTACAGTATAAAGGTGACCCTTTTCTTGTTTTACAGTATTTTAGCGAGCTATTCTTTTTTCTTTCTTTCTTTTTTTTTTTTTTTTTTTTTTTTTTTTACATTATTTACATGTAGGTGATCCACAATTAGGTGATTTTTCTTTGTTTTACAACTTGTTTCAGTGACTCGAGAACTATTTCTACTGTATGAACTTTGTAGATTTAAAACTCCACCAGTGATTCGAGACAAGGAGACTGTCAAGTTAAAGATGCAACTCTTAGAGGTAAGGAGGAACTGACACAGGGTGGGCGGAGTCGGATATTCATTGTAAACGTTCTGTATATTCTGTGTGTAGTACTTGTTTCAGCATCTTAGATATGTACAGTAGTTGTTGATTATAAATTAGTACACCGACAACTATGGAAAAAGAATTAAAGTAAATGTACGCTGTAGGGTTTCGGAAGTCCATGGACAGATAAAGAAACGACAGAAAGTGAAAAAAAACCAAATAATAATAAAAAACAATAACGAGAGACCGTTTTCAAATACCAATGCCGATAAAAGCAATGATACCGTTGAGAAGGGGACATTGAAACAAAGTAGAAACATTTTCAAGAGCGTTGGAAAAGATGGTGGTCATGGTTCAGAGTTTCAATTCAAACAATAATGTTCCACTGCACATTTGCTATTTATTGAAATATGTTGATGGCCCATTAAACCTGAAAATGGCCCATTGAAAACTTGAACCGTGGGGACTGCCATAGTCCCATTGGCCATTTTGGCCTTCCCAATCACTGGTACACGTTATGGTTAGTAGGAGCACACGTACATTATGTCCTGAAACTACTGTTATAAGGGAATATTTTACAGCAGGGATTCAAAGATTTAGTCACTGTACATAAATACAGAGTGACAAAGTGATCCAGAATTCTCCATTGAAATGGGTTTTAGTCCATGATTATGAATGCTGCATATGGGGAATCCTGAAGTTTTTATATTACTCCTTCAATAAGATACTGTCTTTTCTTCCAAAAGTCCTTAGAAGACATCGAGATTGCCATTAGGACCCTGAAGAGTGGGGATTATTCCGAAAACCCTGTAGACAGACATTACCATTCGCTGAAGTGTGAACTGAATCCCATAGACAAATCCTCAGAGGAATTTCTGGTACGGAACGCATAACAGCATGCATAGATAGCTTATAATAATTCAGTGTTAATATCTATTCCTTTATAACAAGGTTGAACATGGATAACGTACATGTGATGCTTTAAGGATATCCATGCTGTAGTATTTAAAATCACTTCAAAATTTAACTTAAAACTGCCTACTGTAAACCGACTTTTATTCGCGACAACTTTATTTCGTGATTTACTTGTGATGAACTGGTTTGCTGTAACTAATTTTCGCGACTAGGGTAAATTTAAATGTACAAGAAACAGTAACGGTCTGTTTCGCGGCGAGAAATATTCATGATGAAGTGGTTCTCATGAACCTCGTGAAAACTTCCTACATGCAAATATAGGTTGGCTTACAGTATCTCAAGTTAATATGTTTATTGAATTTAGAAGCTGTATTTCATCAACTAGATTTGCTTCTTTGATTTGAGCGTTCTATCTCATCAAACAGTTAGATTTGATTTTGATAGCGGTGAACTCATCATAAGACGGATAAGTTGATACCAGGATTGGTACTGTCTACATTTGTAAGGTGGGCGTTAATTACGGTGATATGACTTGTAAATATTTATCTATTATTGCAGTTGATAAATGAATATCTTCAAAACACTCATGCAACTACGCACAACCAATACAAAATGGCAATTGAAGATGTATTCCAAGTTGAAAAAGAGAATGAAGCTGAACAATTTGTAGATCATAGCAACAGGTAAGTATTGTCACAGATGTAGATAGATACATCACAATTACTAAAGAACAGATAGAAACAAGAGTTACTAACAACAGACAACAAATACACACAACAGTTACTGACAACAGATACAGACACAACAGTTACTGACAACAGATACACACAACAGTTACTGACAACAGATACAGACATTACAGTTACTGACAACAGATACAGACAACAGTTACTGACAACAGATACAGACATTACAGTTACTGACAACAGATACAGACACAACAGTTACTGACAACAGATACACACAACAGTTACTGACAACAGATACACACAACAGTTACTGACAACAGATACAGACACAACAGTTACTGACAACAGATACAGACAACAGTTACTGACAACAGATACACACAACAGTTACTGACAACAGATACAGACATTACAGTTACTGACAACAGATACAGACACAACAGTTACTGACAACAGATACAAAACAATTTATACTGAGAAGAGATTTAAACATGTCATTTCCTGAAACATGTGCAACAGGTACCCGCACTGAATTTACTATTCATTTTCTCTTGATGATTTGTAGAATGCTGTTGTGGCATGGTTCTCGATTGACCAATTTTGTGGGTATCCTGTCAAAAGGACTTCGTATTGCTCCGCCTGAGGCCCCTGTTACAGGTTACATGGTAGGTAATTAACTACAAACACATTATATCACAATGTAAGTAGTGAACTAATTTTTAGCTCACGAAAGGTGAGTTCTTTTGATGAAAGTTTTGTTAAGCTCGTCATTTATAAACTTGCATTTTTATTTCTCAACCACATGGCCATTATCAACCAAAAATGTCACAAAACATCCTTTGATACCAAGAACGGCTTTTTATCTCTTATCTACGCATGTAAGATACATGTATCCTATGAAAGATATTTCTATCTTTCATACCATGTGAGATTTCGGCCATTAAACGTAGATGACTTTATTGAGGCTAATGAAAATCAGAACACTATAATGAAAAATGCCAGTCACCTTAAATTACTGATGGAATTTCTTCTAAGTGAGAAAATTGTGTGATTCATTTAATCCTCCTCCTCCTCCTCCTCCTCCCCCCCCCCCCCCCCCCCTGAACTTGATACTATTTAGTCTAGTTTTATGGCATCTTGAAAGCTCTACTACTTGCTCCACACTCCCTCTCCCAATGTCCACTTGTGTCTCTGATGTAACAAATGTCTCTAATGTAGGCCTATATGAAACTTTAGCCTGTGTAGGTTTGGAAACTAAAGTAAAACCCATGTGTCCACTAACGAAAAACACTTGGAATCTATTTACACACTTGTTGTTAAATACATGTAATTGTGCATTTAATATCAGTATCAATGCTTCTTTAAAAAGAAAACCCTACAAATTTGATCAGGCCTAACTGGGACTTGGACTTTGCGCTGCACTGAAAGACTTTTCCCAGATGTAGGCCAAATGACATCATGCGTCATCCCGATATTGATTTAGCCTAAATTTCAGACCTGAATATTAAAGTCTCATTTTTATTAAGTGTCAGTTTTCTATATACTATAGTTAAAGTTGTTGATGTTAAGGTTTATAACTAAATGTTTTTCTAAAAATATATGATAAAAAATCAGTACAATTACAAGTACTATTTTGTGTCTGTGCATGTATGAAAGCATGTTAACAAATGATCTTTAGGTGTGTATTCAAAGAGGAATAACTCTAATACTATTCACGTAATCATTAATCGGTTGATTTTCTGTCAACAACGTACAGTGTGGTTGCCAAAATTAAGGTCGTAGAATCCAATTCTTGTGTCATTATTAATGTATAGTGAAGATTTTATAATTTTGCAAAAAAAAAAAATAAGTATGGTGTCTCTGGGCACAAGGAAAACGAAAAATAATTAGAAATATGAGAGAAAAATACTATCTTATGTGTAGCCATGAAATATTAAGGGGTTTTACTGCTTTTTTGCAACCCTCAGGTGGAATTACCTTATATTTTATGTCTACCCATAAGAGATTCTTTTACTCAGGAAAGACAACCCTTGATGAAGGCTTCCCTACATGATAAAAAAATCCCGGATTATTCAATTCAATTTTTTTCACACCCCTTCCAGTAAAATTAAGATTTAATATGTATCCAACTATCCTTACCATAGAATCAATGCAGTGATTCAGATTGACGTCGTCCATCGGCAAATGGCCGATAAATATTGAAAATGGCGGACTAAAATTCTCCAGAAAGGCCAACATGGCCTATGAAATTTTCGTTTTTCGGTAAGTATGGCCGATCGGTTTTTAGTGTTTATCGGCCAGAAGAAAATAACCACTGTCCGTCTTGGTTTGTCATAATACAAGTACTCAATCGATCGTTTATAAAGAAAATTTTGATTGGTTTTCGAAAAACTTCCCGTCAAATCAAAATTACTTTGAGAAAAAAATAAATTGGTGCCCCTGTTGATCTCGCTTGTGTTTGCAACAATCATTGGGGAACCAGTTTTGAAAAAAAAAATGGCTTCAAAGAAGAGAGTCCGGTTTGATGATCATGATTGGCAACAAACCCCATTAAACATAAGATTTTCTGGTTGCGGTAGCTCAGTGCTTCGTAACTAGAAGGTCGTGACTTCGAGTCCCGCTCGTGACGTAGCCGCATCAAACATAAGAAGTAAACAAACGCTCGTCATTTACTAGATTTAGAAGTGAGAATCACGGGTTTTTCAGATGCGACCTTAAAAACGGAGGTACTGTGTCGCAGCAGGCGTTGGCACGTTAAAGAACCCTCACTGCTATGGTCCTGAGCTCTCAGCATAGGTCTACATTTGTGATACTTCACCTACAACTGGTGACGTCTCAATTATCAACGGAATGATAAACAATCAAACAATAACAACAGCAAACAACACCCTGCAACACAGGAACGACCGAGAAGAATTCCGAAACAGTTAACTGCAGTCATGATAATTAAACCGAAGAATTGAAAAATAAAAAGTCAGTTTAATTTTAAAGTTTTGAGTTTATTTTGCAGCATTGCTTCATATGTATTTAGGGCCTAAAGTTTTCATGGAGTTAGGCCAAAATGGCCTATAATTTTTATATCATTTAGGCCCTCTGTCCTATCAAATTACATTCCAATCTGAATCACTGCAATGTATTGTGGCATATCATTTAGAAAGTTATTAGTTGAACTGACGAGGTAAAGTTACAGACCACTAAATAGAAAATTGTAGAACTGACCAGTCAAGTAACAGATCACTATATAGAAAGTAGTGGAACTGACCAGGAAAGTTCGTAATGGAACTTATCAGGAAAGTTAGTAGTTGAACTGACCAGTATTGTTACAGACCACTAATGAGCTGAACACATTTGTTGTAGTTTGGTAAAGGTGTGTATTTTGCTGACATGTCCAGTAAGAGTGCTAATTACTGCTTTGCTACACGATCAAAAAATGTCGGACTGTTACTGCTCTGTGAGGTAAGACAACATGTTATTCACTACACATTACAATATTCTAGATTCCCTAATTTTTTTAAACAAGGACAAGCATAATTATTTTGAAATATTGAACAACTGCAGTGATTAGATTTTGGTCTAAAATATCATGTATGCATGTATATATACAGATCTTCACATGTCATTACTTGCCAGTAGTTCCTTTATGACAGAACCTATTTGTAAATTGACCAGGTATCTCTCGGCACCACCAATGATTTACTGGCAGCAGACTATAAGGCAAATAAACTTCCAGCAGGAAAACACAGCGTTAGGGGAATGGGGGCAGTGGCTCCTGACCCAACTCGAAACAAAGTATTGTAAGTATTGTCATGACCAGACAGCAAATACAAATAATGACAAAACTACAAATAGTGACAAAAATACAAATAATGACAAAAATACAAATTCAATAATTACAGCAAATACAAACAATGAAAAAAATACAAATTCAATAATTACAACAAATACAAATCATGACAAGAAATACAAATATTGACAAAAATAACAGATCGCGACAACAAAAATCAGTGTAAGAAACTCACTATAAAATTAGCTATACATACAGTTCAAGTGCAGTTATCAGCTCTATCCCCCCCCCCCCCCCCTTTCCATTTGTGATATTGTTTCAATCAAAATTTTAAATATATTTTGCACACAAATCCAATTCAACTCTCTTGTTATTTTCAATTTCATATTTAAAAAAAAATAACGTGCATGTAAAACCAGAATGATGACATCATAAACATGACATTTTGCTGTCATTTTCAGTACTTTAACATTTTTTTTCATGCAGTTTTTCTAGAAAACATAAAGCACAGACTTCTATACTTTGTATTTCTGCCTTAGATTTCTCCAATCTGTGTGTCCAAAGCTGCACTTTGTTTTCGGGAAAAAAAGTGTTCACAATTTTTTTTTTAAATTTAGCGTAACTCTTATCCCGGTTAAAATTCAGCTTGTTGAATATTTCAGAATGTCTGGCTGGGTGTCTGAACTAGAGAATTAGTAAGCCAGTAACATAACCACTGCTTCACCGGCGGTTAGGTGCTGTTATTTCATACTCTGCACATACAGAGAATGTGTTAAAATCAAATTACCTGTACATACAGTACAATTCACTACTGCATATCTCTAACAAGTATAGTTAATGCATTAAAATCAGATTACAATTCAATATCTCTAACAAGTATAGTTAATACATTAAAATCAGATTACAATTCAATTTTTGGCTCTATATTTACAACAAAAACAAATAGTGTGTTTAAGATCGAAGTACATAACAGTACAATGCACCAGTTTTGAGATAATAGCTCTTCTGTGTAGGAGGTGCATTTAATGGGTACTTGGAATGCCCAAGTGGGACAGAGAGGAAGTAAGGAAGGAAGATAACAAAATGTATTAATGTATTAAAAGCGGCTTCTGTTTAAATACGAAATTGTAAGAAATACAAAATACAATCAAAAGAAATGTTTTACTAAAGTGAAAACATAAAAACAATGTCATTTGCAAGTTATATCCTGGATATGGTGTATACGAGCAACAAAATAATGTGATATGATAAGAATTCCATGTATTTTATTACTCTCTGAATACTTATCACTTACTCATTCTGTGCATGAATCGAATTTGGGCGATGAAACTGTGTATGAAAAACTTCCTGAGCACATTCACTTATGCAGGGATGGGTATTTGACCCACTCTAATATACGCTGTGTAAACAAATTGTTTTCCGCCTTACTCTGTGCAAGAGTTCTCCAAAGGGAATTATCTTGGACACATCTTGAAACTTGCATATTTACAAATGTGTATTTGCAACAGATACAGACAATGCATTATTAAAAACAAATGACATTTTCAGGTATCATTATGTACAGTATAATTTACATGATAATTATGTACAGTACAATTTACATCTATCGGTATGTACTGTACAATTTACATCTGTCGGTATTTCCCATACAGTTTATATCTATCGGTATGTCCCATACAATTTACATCTACCGTTATTTTCCGTACAATTTACATCTACCAGTATTTCCCGTACAATTTAAATCTACCGGTATTTCCCGTACAATTTACATATATCGGTATGTACTGTACAATTTACATCTATCGGTATGTACTATACAATTTACATCTATCGGTATTTCCTGTACAATTTACATATATCGGTGTGTACTGTACAATTTACATCTGTCAGTATTTCCCGTACAATTTACATCTATCGGTATTTCCCGTGCAATTTACATCTACCAGTATTTCCCATACAATTTACATCTACCGGTATTTCCCATACAGTTTACATCTACCAGTATTTCCCATACAGTTTACATCTACCAGTATTTCCCATACAGTTTACATCTATATCGGTATGTACTGTACAATTTACATCTACCAGTATTTCCCATACAGTTTACATCTATCGGTATGTACCATAGAATTTACATCTACCGGTATTTCCCGTACAATTTACATCTATCGGTATTTCCCGTACAATTTACATGTGCTCATGTATGTTTGTGTTTACAACTGTACTTGCGGGCATCTCCATTTTTCCAGGTGCACAAATTGTGTGGTGAATTTATGATTAGTTGTAAAATTTATCAATGTATACACAAAAGAAATGGGCGACAGTAAATTTGTACTGATATAAACCAGCTTTTCAATTCATAGTACTTTGTCAAGTACACTTATGTTAACAACAGTTGTTCGTTCACAGTACTTGGTAAATTTTCATTTATAATGCAGCCATTCAGTTTACGATACCTTATATGAGTTTTCTTTATTGAATAGAGACAGTTAAAAGGACCCTTCAGTGAACACCTATTTTTAAAAGACCTACTTCGGACTTTATCTGATAATTTACGAGTAGCTCTTAGTCTTATTTTCAATATAATACCATTGGAGTTAGTCTGAATTCTTAAAATAAAGAGTACCTGTTGATTTAACTCTCTTATTTTCATTTTTCTTTCAGACCTAACGGGACAATAGTTCCTGTGGGAAAGAGCAAGAACACAACTGTGAAAAATCCTAGTGGATATACTCTAAACTACAATGAATTTATTGTATACGATACAAAACAGATCAAAATGAAGTATTTAGTGAAGACAAAATTCAACTTTAAATGACAAACTCTGATTTTTTTCTACACAATGCAGATGAGATTCGCAGTTTAACACAATCAACTACTAATTTTTCTACTTACTTGTTTCTTAGATGGTGGGGCATTAGAGCAAGGGGGGGCTGTCCTTTTTTATGAGAACTAAGTTTGATGAGTGTTTAATTGTTACGTTATATTGACTTTTTTTCTTTAAAGTTATTTTAATTAGCTTTTAGACACATGATTTAGATATCAATAAAACTATAAGAAATCTGTGTATGTCTGTTATACCCTGACGAGAGGTGACATTGATGTACGATGTACATATGTATGCTTTTATGTACAAATGTTACATACACTTACCAAACTTCACCAAATGGTACGTGTGGAGAAATGAAAATGTAGTGATTTCTTAACATTGAAATTCTATTGAAGACTTCAAAGGAGAGGGCTGAGTTCTTAGCTGGAAAATCTGCATATAATTGATTACAGATTGTTAATTATTTTATTCTTGTGTAGAAAAGGAAAATCGGCAGCAATGTAAAAGATATATATACCGAGTAGAACATTTCAGTTTGTTACACACAAATAGAAGTTGTATAATTATATAGAAAACAACGTCTCTGTAATAATCACAGGAGACGATTAACGTCATTGACTTTTGTTTTGCAATGAATTAATTAGACCTCCTCAAAGTTTCTGACATGGCAAAATAGATTCTGATGTACATGACATTTTTCTCCTACTCCTAGTGGGTATCTGTTTTATAACATTGTAATGGAGGAGGTTGCATTTATCTCAATGGAGCCGGGATGAGCCATGTTGTGTGTGTGGGTGGGGGGGGTTAAGTTGTACATGTATGTAGGAATATATGGGTACATTATGAAGAGTTAATCAGATTATATGTAAACATCCTCATGTATGTAGATTAAAGTTTCTCCATGCTGCGACTCTCAGGGCAGGGTCAGAATTTTGCAGAGGGATATCTACCAGGGCAGGGTCAGAGTTTTACAGAGGGATATCTTAGTTATACACGTGTATCATTTGTTGATAGTAGTGCCAAATTTAATGTACAGTGTCTTCCTATGTCCAGAGTGAATTTACTTTGTGGCCTCAAAATTAATAGGGTCTGTAGGGTTTATCAGTGTATCAAGTATGGTGTCGATAAGCAAATGATTCTTAAAATATAGGAGACCATATAAATGTTACTAGATCCAGTTTCAACTGTTTGACAATACATGTACCGACTGGTAGATTTCTATAGTTGTTGAAGACTTTAAAGGAGAAGGCTTAATTGTTGGTTGGAAAATCTGCATATGATTAGATATTTGATTACAGATTGTAAATTATTTCATATTTGTGTAAGAAGAAAAAAATCCGCAGCAACACACAGTTAGAAGTTGTATAATTATATAGAAAACAACGTCCGTGTAATAATTATAGGAGACGATTAATGGTAATGACTTTTGTTTCACAATGAATTAATCAGACCTCCTCAAAGTTACTGACATGGCAGAAATAGATTCTGATGTATATGACATTTTTAGGTCACCTGAGTGTGAGTCACATTTACTACTATTTGTCTGCATCCATCATCTGTTAACAACCTCTTCCCAGAAACTACTGGGACATTCTTGACTGAATTTGGTGTGTAACATCTGTAGGTGAAGGGGACCGGAATTTGTAAATTTCATGACCCCACCCCCGACACACACACTAAGGGGCTTTAATTTTGGGGCAAAATGTGTAAAATTTATGTGTTTCTTTAAAAATCTTCTATATATAGTAATGATGAGAAATGAAGCTTCTATGAAAATTGTAGATTTGATGATCTCTGGGGTAGGGGCTCTGACACCAGGGTGGGGCCAAACTTAGTATATAGTATTTATGTTTAAGTTTGCTGATACCATATAAAATCTAAATGCATACTTAGGAATAGCAGAAAAGGATGTACAAAAAATGGTGAATTTTAAAACCCAGGGTTTTGACTAGGATATGGGTCCAAATTAACGTCAGTGACTTTTGTTTCGCAATGAATTAATCAGACCTCCTCAAAGTTTCTGACATGGCAAAATAGATTCTGATGTACATGACATTTTTCTCCTACTCCTATTGGGTATCTGTTTCATATCATTGCAATGGAGGAAGTTACATTTATCTCATGGAGCCGGGATGAGCCATGTTGTGTGTGTGTGTGGGGGGGGGGGGGGGGGGGGTTAAGTTGTACATGTATGTAGGAGTATATGGGTACATTATGAAGAGTTAATCAGATTATATGTAAACATCCTCATGTATGTAGATTAAAGTTTCTCCATGCTGCGATTCCCAGGGCAGGGTCTGGGTTACACAGAAAGATGTCTGCCAGGACAGGATCTGATTTATACAGAGGGATATCTACCAGGACAGGGTCTGGGTTATAAAGAAGGATGTTTGCCAGGGCAGGATCTGAGTTTTACAGAGGGATATCTACCAGGGCAGGATCTGAGTTTTACATAGGGATATCTACCAGGGCAGGGTCTGAGTTTTACAGAGGGATATCTACCAGGGCAGGATCTGAGTTTTACAGAGGGATATCTACCAGGGCAGGGTCTGAGTTTTACAGAGGGATATCTACCAGGGCAGGATCTGAGTTTTACAGAGGGATGTCTACCATAGCAAGGTCTGAGTTTTACATAGGGATGTCTACCAGGGCAAGGTCTGAGTTTTACAGAGGGATATCTACCAGGGTGGGGTCTTAGTTTTACAGAGGAATATCTACCAGGGCGGGGTCTGAGTTTTATAGAGTGATATAGACCAGGGCAGGATCTGAGTTTTACATAGGGATATCTACCAGGGCAGGATCTACATATATGTAAGTTTTACATAGGGATATCTACCAGGGCAAGGTCTGAGTTTTACAGAGGGATATCTACCAGGGCGGGGTCTGAGTTTTATAGAGGGATATCTACCAGGGTGGGGTCAGATTTTTGCAGAGAAACGTATCAAAAAGATGTATGAGCCCCGCCCCTGTGGTGCAAAATAGAAAAGGGTTATACAGAATCATGTGTACCATTTTATTGATAGTAGTGCCAAACTGAGCGGACAATATCTTTATATGTCCACAGTGGATTGACCTTTTAACCTCAAAGTCTATAGGGGTTTATTCCGTAGGATTTACTAGTGTGCCAAGTATGGTGTCGATCCAGCAAATGATTCCTATAATATACGAGACAATATTCATGTATTACTATATCCAGTTTGACCATATGAACCTAAAGTTAACAGTGGTCGTCTACTTTTGGTGTACATGTACCAGTGCAGCAAATTCGTTGTCTGTCAAACAAAGGTTTTTCAAGATATTGAGCAGACAAATATCTTCCTATGTCCAGAGGGGATTGATCTTTGACCATGTGACCTCAAAATCAATAAGGGACATCTACTTAAGTATACCAAGTTCGATGTCCGTCATGCAAGAATTCTCAAGATATTGAGCAGACAATATCTTCTTATGTCAAGAGTGGATTGATCTTTTATCACGTGACTTCAAAATCAATAGAGGTCATTTACTCTTTAGGATGTACCAGTGTACCAAGTTTGATGTCTGTTAAGTAAAGGGTTCTCAAGATATTGTGAGGACAGTATCTTCCTGAGTCCAGTTTGACCTTTGACCATGTGACCTCAAAATCAATAGGAGTCATCTACTCCTTGCAGTGTACCAAGTTTGATGTCCGTTAAGGAAGACCTATCGAAATGTTGAGTGTACAGCATCTTCCTATGTCCAGAGTGGATTGGCTTTTGACCATGTGACTTCAAAATCAATAGGGGTCCTCTCCTACCTATAACCAACTCACAAAATATTACTATCAAGTGAATGGTTCTCAAGATATTGAGCGGGCAACATGTGGTCTACCGACTAACCAACAGGTGCAAAGCAATATGGCCCTTTACAATAAAGTTTTATGAGTGTTTCTTTGTTACATTACATTGATTTTTTTTCTGTAAAGTTACTTTAATGAGCTTTTAGACACATGATTTAGATATCAATAAAAGTACAAGAAATCTGTGTATGTTTATTTTACCCTGACGAGAAATGACGTGATATACAAGGTATATGTAATCGGGGATCACTGATATGTACAAATGTTACATACACTTAGACCCTGGTATCCCTATGGAGCGCCAAATTAACATAAACTCAAATAATTGAAGATGTCTTCAATTATTTGAAGATATCATTAATTCATTTGATGCGCGCAACAATTGAATTAAAGATCTCTTCAAATAATTAATGATATCTTCAATTCTGAATTATTGCGCACATTAAATGAATTGATAGCATTAATTCTTCTGCTGAATTGATGCGCGCTTTAATTGAATTAATGATCTCTTCAAATGAATTAATGATATCAACAATTGAATTGATGCGCGCTACAATTCAATTAAAGAGAGCAATAATTGATATAATGCGCGCATTAAATCAATTGATGAGAGCAATAATTGAATTGATGCGCGCATTAATTCATTTGATGAGAGCAATGATGGATTTAATGCGCACATTAATTCAATTATTGCTCTCGTCAATTGAATTAATATCTTTAATTCATTTGAAGAGAGCAATAATTCTTTTAGAGAGAGCAACTAAATAATTAAAGATATCTTCAATTCAATATATCCACAATTGAATTAATGATCTCTTTAATTGAATTGTTGCTCTCTTTAAAAGAATTGATGCGCGCATTAATTCCTTATACAAAAGCATTGTAAATAATTAAAGATATCTTCAATTGAATTAAAGAGATCATCAAATTATTTATACCGAGCTCTAAATCAATTATTGCGAGCAATATTTCTACGAAATTAATGCTCTCATCAATTGAATTGAAGAAAGCAATAATTGAATTAATGCGCGCATCAAATCTATTATTGCTCTCATTAATTCAATTGATGCTCTCATCAATTGAATTGAAGAGAGCAATAATTGAATTAATGCGCGCATTAAATCAATTATTGCTCTCATTAATTCAATTGATGCTCGCATTAATTCAATTGATGAGAGCAATAATTGAATTGAAGCGCGCATTAATTCATTTGATGAGAGCAATAATTGATTTAATGCGCGCATTAATTCAATTAAAGAGAGCAATAATTGAATTGATGATATCTTCAAATAATGGAAGATATCTTCAATTATTTGAGTTTATGTTAATTTGGCGCTCCATATATCCCAACATGCCAAACTTCAGCAACTGGTAGATTGCTATAGTTAGTTGAGACTTTAAAGGAGAAGGCTTAGTTTTGAATTTACTCCTGTTGGTTACAAAATCTGCATGTAATTAAATGATTGATTACATACTGTGAATTATTTCATACTTACATATGTACATTGTATGTAGAAAACAATTTGGATACTGAGTGGAACATTTCTGTTTGTTACACAAAGAAGTTGTATAATTATAGAGAAAACAACGTCCCTGTAATGATTAACGTCAATGACTTTTGTTTCACAATGAATTAATCAGACCTCAATTGATTGATTGATTGTTTTGATGTTTTCCGCCACACTCAACAATTTTTCAGTTATATGGTGGCGCCCAGTTTTTATTGGTGGAAGAGAGAACCCAGATATAATGTACCCGGGAAGAGACCACCGACCTTCCGAAAGTAAACTGGGAAACTCTCACTTACCGGCGCGAGCGGGATTCGAACCCGCGCCGACAGAGGTGAGAGGCTCCTCAAAGTTTCTGACATGGCAAAATAGATTCTGATGTACATGACATTTTTCTCTTACTCCTAGTGGGTATCTGTTTCATAGCACTGTAATGGAGGAGGTTACATTTATCTCAATGGAGCCGGGATGAGCCATGTGTGTGTGTGTGTGGGGGGGGGGGGGTGGTTAAGTTGTACATGTATGTAGGAATATATGGGTACATTCTGAAGAACCTCGAGGTACAGTTTATCAGATTATATGGAAACATCCTCATGTACATAGATTAAAGTTTCTCCATGCTTCGACTCCCAGGGCAGGGTCTAAGTTTTACATAGGGATATCTACCAGGGCAGGTTCAGAGTTTTACAGAGGGATATCTACCAGGGCAGGGTCAGAGTTTTACAGAGGGATATCTACCAGGGCAGGGTCTGAGTTTTACAAAGGGATATCTACCAGGGCAGAGTCAGAGTTTTACAGAGGAATATCTACCAGGGCAGGGTATGAGTTTTACAGAGAGATATCTACAAGGGTAGGTTTTGTGTATTAGTTCTAAGATTTGATGAGGGATATCCCCCAGGGCAGGGTCTGAGTTTTACAGAGGGATATCTACAAGGGTAGGTTTTGTGTATTGGTTCTAAGATTTGATGAGGGATATCCCTCGGGGCAGGGTCTGAGTTTTACAGAGGGATATCTACCAGGGCAGGGTCTGAGTTTTGCAGAAGTATATCTCCTAGGGTATGTCCATAGTATTGGTTCAGTTTTTTAAAGGAATATTTCCCAGGGTAGGCCAGAGCATTAAAGAGCGATTTCTCTCAGATCAGGGTCTGATTACCGGTTATTTTGCCAATTTTTTTTTTAAAAAAGTCTCACTACAATTCTTGAAAATGAAATGCAAGCATCTTCATGTAGTGTAGATGCAACCCTGCATTTTTTGGTTAAGCTGTATTATGAATGTATAATTTTACCTAGGAATATTAATTCTTTTTAATTAATAATGAATATGCAAACATTTTCATATAGTGTAGGTTTGGCTCTCTTAAACTGTTTTTTTTAATGTATTGGACACAATAAAGTGTTTGCTATTAATATTACAATGTAGATATTATGTGAAAAGACAATCGTTTATAACACAAAATGGAGCTACACAAGTATATGTTTCAAGGACATACATCAGAGAGTAGATATACATGTAAGAGTTACAAACTTCTTTTCAAAAATGTAACGGTTTAAAGTAACCTATTCCACGAGAAATCGAAATATTACTGCCTTGCATTACAATTAGAGATTTTGCTCTTTGTGTAAAATGTTCCACCACTTAAAAAATCTTTTCAGAATTTTCTTGCACAATAGCGAAAAAGAACCCATTCTTTAGTGTGTCAATCTCTGACAGTTAACACGTGCTGCATAAAGGTGTGTTTTAAAATTCATTTTGTATAGCAATATTACAGACTAATCTATGTAGCAGTTTATATCTGAAAGAATATAGATATGTTTCATTAGTGGAAATAAAAGGGTTTACAATTATATGAAAAATGTAAATTGAGAATAGGGCCGTAAATTAACCTTCAATTTGGAGGAGGCAGGAAATTAGGCGGGGGTCTGGGGGCCTGGCCCCCAGACGCTGAGCACATTTTGTGCACACATAACACGTTTCGTGCAAAATCCTTGATTCTAGGGCCTTCTAAGATGTTACTTGACTAACTCATTCTAAAAGAAAGATTTGGAATGCTTTTTAAGGGAGGTATCATGTTCTTAGTTATTGGAAACAACATAAATTCTAATGAACTTTAAATTTTAATTTTTTTTGGCTCAAAAGTTGGAGGAGGCAGCTGCCTCCTCCGCCTCCATGTAATTTACGGCCCTGGAGAATAGGGTAAACACGGACCCCTGGAAACACCAATTGTGGAATCAGGTGCCAGGGAGAAGTAAGCATCCCCTTTTGACAGGTCACACCCGCTGTGAATCCTTTATCAGGTAAATGGAGTATCTGTATTCAAAAATCAGTCTACCTAAATAAAAGGTATTTGCAAATCCGAGCATGATAATGAATAGAATTTGCAGAAAGATGACTCTAAACGAGACTGTTGAAACTCTGTGAAGATCAACTTATTTGTCAATATCCTAAATTAAAAATTAGTATGACACAAAACGTTCTCGTGAATTGTGGCAGTTGTGAGACCAAAACGAAAACCAACATATACAGGCAAGTAATGGAATATTGCTATATAAGATGAGAAGTTGACGATGGAGAACCAGAAGTCATTCCGCTTGTCATAAAGTTAAGTTAGTTTGCCGTGAACATCTTTGTTCAGTAAATCATCTAAATATGAAACAGATGTGGAAGAATATGGTGTCTTTTCTTTCGAGTTGAAAGGGATACGTCAAATCGACATAGGATTGATGAAAAAACTATTGTTGGTAAACAAAAACATCGTCAATGTGTCTAAATGTTGACCTCAAGGCCACAGCAAAATCTAATCAATGTTGTATTGATATAGACGGTCAATGAAATTCACGTTGAAATGATTTTGAAAATGAATCTGTTACACCCCACATCGTCGCCCGGCATCCCAAATCGTCACCCCGGCGACGACTTGGGACAATATTGCTATTGCACTATCATTAGGGGTGACGATTTAGGATGTGCTATAGTACACCCCTTATCGTCGTCCGTCCCAAATCGTCGCCCGCCAATATTTTATTGACGTTTTTAGGATAGATTACACAGACGTTATTTTATTGTGCCCCCCCCCCCCCCGGCTCTCTTATGTGAAGGGTACATAGGTTCACTTGGTCTGTTTGTTTGTCCGCACTAATATCTCTGGTGTTTGTCGACCGGACTGAAATTTTGTATGTAGATTACAAGTGACCCTTTGACATGCCTCCCCAAAAATAAGAATTATGGAATGAGAGCTTAAAGCGCCACGAGTTGTGCACAATTTCCAGTAACTCTTCAATATCTCTGGTGTTATTATGTGAGTTACATATTCATTTCAAAATTAAGGATTATCTCCCTTACACGAATTTGACTCCACTTTTTTTTTGGCACGCTGTTTTTGGCTATATAAAGCTCTAAAACTTCATTGTTATTTCGGATTTCAAACATTTCGAATGAGCATCAGTGACATAATTTGTCGAAATGCGCATCTGAAGTCACTAACAAATCTGCGGTGCACAAGACCTAACAACCCCATGATCAGCAGAATGACCCTACCCCAAAAAGGCTAAATGGTTTATTTTCGGATCTCTCTCTCTCTCTCTCTCTCATAAAAAACAAAGATACCACCAACGATAACAAATACAACTCTTTCAATAGTAACAAAACCACTACCAACTACCAACTACCACTACCAACCAAAACAACAATAACAAATACTGTGATCATAATAAATCTTTTTAAAAAATTATACAGCAGAACAAGTAGAAGACGAATTAGAAGATTAAAATGTCTTGCTTATAGGATCCAGAGAACCTTTTGCGGTTATAGATGGACCACAGAAGAAGAAAGAATGAGTTAACAAACAGGGCCTGTTTGTATTTTAATGATGCTTCCAAATAGTTGCAGAAAGGGGACGACAATTTGGGGTGTGGGGTTAGGCCCAAATCGTCACCGGCGACGATTTGGGACGGGCGACTATTTGGGGTGTTACAGATTCAAAATGTCAGGAAGGAATTTTTAACAAGCCGATGGATTTTTTGACGAAGTATATTATCAGTGTATTGTAACCGTACTAAATTTACAAAGACTACATAGGTATTGTAGGGGCCTCCGTGGCCGAGTGGTTAGGACATCGTGATCAATATCACACGGCCCTCTCACATCTGTCGGTGCGGGTTTGAATCCCGCTCGCGCCGGTAAGTGCGAAAGTTTCCCAGTTTACTTTCAGAAGGTCGGTGGTCTCTTCCCAGGTACATTGTATATGGGTTCTCTCTTCCACTAATAAAAAAAAAATGGGCGCCACATATAACTGAAAAATTGTTGAATGTGGCGAAAATGTTAAAAGGGAAAGGGGAATTTTATTTCGAAGAATTTCGTACTTTATGGATAACCAAATGTTAAAGCCGAGTTTTTCCTAAACACAGTTATAATAATGAGTCTTACGAACGAAGACAATGGTGTTACAATCTTTGTCAGTTGGAACCTGTACATGTAGGCCTCGATACCTCCTCAAAATGGATAATGAGTATAAGGGGGATCTTTTAATCTCGCATAGGACAAATTAAAACAAAAAAGCCTACCATCTATCTTTCTGCGTTTAACTCTTCATATTTAGCCCATCATCTGGCATAATCGTCGACAGAATTCATAATAAAGAAGTTTTGTCGCCAGTTGAAAGACCGGAGCTCCCTTTCGGACCTTTTAAAATGAATGATTTTAGGTTGTCGTTTTCAACTCTTATTTACATTTGGAAGATTTTGTTAAGATGGTCTTTATGGAGGCACTGTTAAGCTTCTTGGTCATTCAAATGTTTGCATGCAAAGTAGAAGTATTGACATTGAAAGGTGATGGAATAAAAGACTGGACTTTGTTGGACCAGGAATGGTTGCTTATGTTATCGACATCTATTTCTTTGTTGGCAAATTTCAGATAAAAGTCAAACAGTATGATGGACGAATATTCATCCGTGACATGCAGTGTTGATGGACAACATTCATGATCACATAATTCAGTCTGTATTGCAGCGTTGTAAAATCTGATTATGGACCTGCTTTGGTGGGTTTTTTTTAGATAACTAAAAACTTTGCAAGGACCCCCATGTGAACTTTTAAGATTTCCAACATCTCTACATTACCATTGCACCCATTTGGAAAAGTAGTGCTTAGTGCTCTAATCCATTTACCTCCCCGTTATCTATGAAAAAGAGTACTTTAAATAAGGCTGTTAGAGTTAAGGTAATTTTTTTTCCCAGACTTCTGACCCTATGGGCAAGCTTGAAATGGTTTTTAAGAAGTTACTGATATAGTGTCCTGTCACTCATATTGAAACGTCAGATATCTGGGATATGTCTACTTGAATAGAGACAGTATTGGAAGAAGCGCTATGAAGTAGGCACCACCTGGAAAGAGAAGACCGGTCTATTGACTTTGAAATCAATGTCAGAATTTATGTCTCCATATTCAATTACATTATGTATTTGCTGATCCTTTAATTATTTTGTTTGTATGTATGTATAGATAGATAGATATAGATAATACATGTATATACATGTAGAGAGAGAGAGAGAGATGATGATGATGATGATGAAATGTGTATAGTGAGGACAACTTTTAACCATTCGACAGAAGTTGAGGACAGAAAGTACACACTGAGGACAAAATTCTGTCCTTACAATTACGTCCCCATAAACGTGATCCACAGCATGTGAAAGATGTAATATAAAATATTAGATTAGTGAGGACAAGTGGTGTGGGGACATATTCTCGCTAATATTCACTCTCAAAACTTTTTTTTTCACAATTCGAAAGAGAGTACTAGATAATACAGTACATTTTTGCCTTTACAGTAACATATTCGTGTGTTCTCTTCTAAACATTGTGAGGATGTCCTCACTAAACAGGTTTCACCATCCAGAGAGAGAGAGAGAGAGAGAGAGAGAAACTAAAATCAACAACACTCAATATCCAAAGTGTCTGATCTGAATTTAGATACAAGGCCAAATAAAGCACTAAAACACAAACAATATCATGGGACTTCTTCGGGACGACAGAATATTTACAAAGAAAAGTAAATAAAATACAAATGTAAACTAGCTCTTAACCCCAAGTACAAACAGAACACCTACATATTGAAATTATTGAGTGTAATATGGGGCAATAAAAGAAGTCTGTTCTGAACGACAGTCAGGACTGAACTGCACTAATTAACTCAAATCTTAAGCTAGATGAAGTTATATGACTGCAAGCACAAAAAAACCTAGCTGCAGAACTGTAGCTCTCTGAAAAAATATTTTGACATAACTGTTATGTCAAAATATTTTTTCAGAGAGCTACAGTTCTGCAGCTATCAAGAGATATGAATTACATTAACAAATATATCACGTACTACACACTACGAAACAATGACAAATATTCGTTAATATAAAAGATACACTTACAAAATAAATTGAGAAATTATAACTGTACAGGGTTACTCAAAAGCGAATGCTACATGGCTGTAATCGTAGCTAGTATTTGATTTAATATTTTTCCTTTTTTTCGCAGTGTGCAGCATGTGGTATTTGTGTGTGTAAATTATGTCTCTTGATAAAGACGCGGGTTGCGTCAAAAATCTGAGGTATAAACACATGTATATAGATAGATCTATCAGATAGAAAGATAGAGTGTGTGTGTGTGTGTGTGTGTGTGTGTGTGTGTGTGTGATTTATAGGGCATATGAAAATTATTGGAGCATGGGGTAATGTCTGCATAGTTAAACGTCTCTATAGTCCTTATGACCCCATTGTACAAAGCACATAAACATTTATTTTAAATCAATGATCCTGGACTAATGTATACATGTATATATAAATCTTAGAGACACAATACATCTTATTTTAATCTTTGTAATTTCATTATACAAATTATTTGGTATAAATAACAGTCTGATTCTAATGCTATAACTTGGACAATGTTTGTTGAGCACCAGTTTGACCGAGCTGCTCCTTTACTAGATGTGCTGCATCCACTCCGCATCCCCAGCTTAGACACACACCGTCTGATCCATGCCCGTAGTTATGTACCACCTTAATGAGAGAGTTTTAAAAATGGAGAGTTATTCTTGGTTAAGTAAACTCCACTGGTAATATAGAAATGAAAAGTTGAACGACATATATTTGTGCGCATTAACAAATTCAATATTCTGGATTTGGAAAATTGTATTGGTGTGACCGCTATATAATTTGAGGTAAATGTTTAACTTACTGGTAGACGTCTGTCGTTGATTGAAATAACCTCCATTTCTAGTCGAACAGTGGACCTCCATGGCCGAAGTCCTACCCACAATTTCTCGATATCCGCGTGTTTGAGGGAGGGGACTAAAGTACAACATCGATCAATGATATCATCAAAGTACTTCTGGTCCTTCTTCAAACACTCCTCACCTCGTTGACGAGTTCCACCAAGAACGACATTATCTTGACTGTAAATATAATGCAAGATTTGTAGATTTTATTCATTCGTCATTTTTGGGCGCAGTATGTTTGTGTTACTCACAAAGCAGATGGATTGTGACCAAACTGTTCAATGTCTGTCAGAGTATGTTTGGTTCGTTGTTAAGTTTTAACATATTTTAGGTGTATGACTTTGTTCCATCAGAAACCTTCCAATTACCAATAAGCATGCTATATGCGGAAGAAACATCCTTGCAAGATTTGGGTGATCAATGAGAAAAGAGGAGTTTGAGGAAGAAAGAAATGTGACAGACGGACCAGGGTGACAACAATTAATATACCCGGACTTTCTATAGAAAGAGTGGGTATAATAAAAACTAAGCTTTGGGAATTTAAAAAAAAATTGTTAAGCTTGTTACATGCACTTCCTCTTACCCTGGGTAGATATAGGTATCGCCATTACCGCCAATGTAGAAGTGTTTAATCCATGGTGCTTTAGCCTAACAAAATTATTTTACAGTAAGTTTGTCATCATAGAATATTTAAACAGTAGGTAAATTATATTGTAACAGAATAGATAACAAGAGGCCCAAGGGCCTAGAATCGCTCTTCTGATAAATTGTACAACCCCACCATTTCTATTCTTAGCCTCTTAGTATTCTAAATCTTTAGTTAAATCCTAAGAATTCAAAAAAAGTAGGTCAATGTGACCTACTTTTTGGTTTACACATTTTGAGAACCCAAGAAATATCAACTGACAAAGTTTGATGATTTTAAGCCAATTAGTATCTGAATATTGAAATATAGCTGTCAAATTCCAATCGTAGGTCATGGTGACCTACTTTTTGGTCAGCGAACTCCGAACATGCAAGACCCATCAACTGACAAAGTTTGATGACTGTAGGTCAAATAGTATCTGAAATATATAAATATAGCCGTCCAATTCCAAAAGTAGGTCAAGGTGACCTACTTTTTGGTCAACACCCTTTGAACATGCAAGACGCATCAACTGACAAAGTTTGATGACTGTAGGTCAAATAGTATCTGAAATATATAAATATAGGTGTCCAATTCCAAAAGTAGGTCAAGTTGACTTACTTTTTGGTCGAAACCCTTCGAACATGCAAGACCCATCAACTGACAAAGTTTGATGACTGTAGGTCAAATAGTATTTGAAATATATAAATATAGCCGTCAAATTCCAAAAGTAGGTCAAGGTGACCTACTTTTTGGTCGACACACTCCATTGACTCAAGATGCATCAACTGTCAGAGTTTGATGATTGTAGGTCAATTAGTGACTGAAGTATATAAATATAACTGTCAAATGCCAAAAGTAGGTCACAGTGACCTACTTTTTGGTCGATAAACTCCGAAGACTCAAGATGCATCAACTGACAAAGTTTGATGATTGTAGGTCAAATAGTGTCTGAAATATAGTAATTTAGCTGTCAAATACCAAAAGTAGGTCACGGTGACCTACTTTTTGGTCGACACAAACCGAAGACTGAAGACGCATCAACTGACAAAGTTTGATGATCCTAGGTTTTACAGTGCCCAAAATATGCATCTAAAATTGAAAATGTGAAATTTGAATATCTTCAAAATTCAAAAAGTAGGTCACTGTGACCTACTTTTTTATAAATATGTTTCAAGGCCTCAAGATGCATCAACTTACAAGATTTGATGATTCTAAACCTCTCAGTATTTGAAATAACAACTTAAAATATATCTATAAATGATAAGCCATAAAATTCAGAAAGTAGGTCACGGTGACCTATTTTTCAGTTGACGCATTTCAAGGTCCCATGATCCACCAACTGACAAGTTTTGATGGTCATAGGCTTCAAAGTGTCCAAGATATGCATCAAAATTAATTTTAAAATAAATACCTGCAAAATTCAAAAAGTAGGTCACCGTGACCTACTTTTGAGACAACTTGACACAAGGTCCTAAGATGTATCAACTGTCAAAATTTGATGATCCTAGTCCTTATAATGACTAAAATATCTAAGATTTAAGGAATTAAATTTTTTTTTTTAAATTTAGGTCAACTTTGAAGTGACCTTGAGACCACGCCCTTTGCCCCAGGGTAATGCCTTGAACATTTTTAATCTACAACATATCCTCATCCTTATGTGTAAGTTTGGTGATAATCTGCCCTGTGGTTCTTGAGAAGAAGATTTTTTAGCAACCACTACTTTTGTTTGTATTTTTCTGATTATCTCCCCTTGTTAAAGGGTCACATCCCTCTATTTAGTATGTATGAAAGCCCTTGGGCCAATGATACCCTGTAACAAATTTGAAAAAAATTGGCCAAGGGGTTCTTGAGTTATAGCCCTTTTTCTAGAAAGTTTACGCACACCGCACACCTCACACCGCACAAATGGCCATAGCATTAGCTCTTTGAGCCTTTGGCTCAGAAGAGCTAAAAAGGGAATCTAGAAAATTTCATACCAGTTTAAACCCTTTCGAAATGTTCTAAAACTCACGCGAATGGTATGTCCTCTGATTGGAACCATCATCTTGTCGTTAAATAGCGTCCTGCTTCCCAATCCCGTGCAGTTCACTATGACGTCATACGATTCTCCAATCTAATGGTGTAATACATTCATTACAAAGTGGAAGAATGATTAACTATTAACGAATTATTTTTACTCCTGACTCTCACTTACTCGATATTATCATTGTAAAAGAAAAAGAAAGAAAAAAGAACATGAAACATTACCCTTTTCGTATTAAAGTTTAGCAGATGTTCGGATTTTGCAGACGGTCAGATCTCTGTGTAGATTGGAGATTATGAAGTTATGATAGATGCTCGGAAGAAGAAACTAAGCTCTCAAAGTGTATGGAATCGAGGTAAAGTTATGATGTGATTCGGATAAAAAAGAAATTACCAACCTCATTAATATTGTTCAGTCTACGACGAACTATTTTCCCGCCCTTGTCTTTAAATCTGCAAATTTCGACTCATCATAATTGTTCTAAGGTTATAAAAAGAATACATCTTTTCACAATCTGACATAACACGTTTTCATAGATGCCTTCTATTTATGTAATGATTGAAAATTATGCATGGTGCATGCGATATTTCGAAGTCGTGTTACTTTTTCAGAAGCCATGGTAGGTAACGCCGGCATTCCACCATCAATGAATCCTGGGCCCAGCCATACCTATAGATAGCAAGAAAATTAATATCATTGGTAGTCTGTGCCCTAAGTATTTCCTTTTGATAATTAGTGTTTGGTACTTAGTACATGTATCAATCAAACATTATCATGGACTGTATTCTACGTGAGGCGTTACCCCCTAATGGCAGCATTCAGAAATATACGTGTATATCTATTTTTTATTCTTTATACATGTTTTGCCTATTGATTGTAATGTATATGCCCATTAATATATGACTTTTTCTTTGAAAAAAAAAAACACAACAAAAACTTGAAAACTGGTAATCTATTATATGCATGATAGTTCGATTTTTTATGAGATAGATAATGTATATCAAATGATATGTCAGAACAATCAATTGCTATTACTGTATGTACATGTATATTATGTCAGAACAATCAATTGCTATTATTGTATGTACATGTATATTATGTCAGAACAATCAATTGCTATTATTGTATGTACATGTATATTATGTCAGAACAATCAATTGCTATATGTACATGTACATATGCTTTCATGTTGTTGTGCGATGATGAAATATTGTCAAATTTAAAAAACAACCCATTATTTAAACAATAGTGTATTTTTGTTGTTAACATAAGGGTATAATGTCGGAGTCAGCGCGTCATTAAATTTTCCATTGTTATCTCCTCCAAAAATAACAACAAAAACACACACGTGTGGATTTGCGGCAAGAAGACAACAAACGACTACAAGTACTATTGCCAAACGGTGCACATTTTATTGTTACATCAACGCCATCTAATCTGATTGTACACTGTAGGTGTAATTTTTTTTGAGAAAAAAGAATTTTATGGAAATTATATAAAATCCCTGTACAGTAACTTATTTACCCCCTCCCCTCCCCCCCCCCCCCAATAATGGACGGTTCTGTCGTTGTTTCTATATAAACAAAAGAAATTTTAATATCAATATATTTTTTAAGTAATTGAGGGTATGAACTACACGGTTCACGCCTACTTCATGAAGTGCGTTAGCGCTTTATGAAAAGTATGCCGAAGTAAAGTGTTGCAGTTCATACCATTATATATTTTCAAATACTTATATTTACATTCTACTTCCATTTTTGTCGGAATTCCCAGCCGTTAACAAACATTCTATATTCATCAAGATTCGTCGTGCATTGTTCCCAACAGCAGCGCACTAGTAATCAGAAAATGGTTATCATTACATTTGGTAACGATGCTAAAGGAAAAAACGTTGAAAATGTATTCAAAATTACAACGAAGGGTTGCAAGATGGATGAGTTTTGGGTAGTCCTATCTTCGTGTGACTGCTTGATATCAATAGTTCAAAGCACAGGAGCTAAGCCCGTTTTGGGCCCGAACTCGGTGATACCATAAATATAGAAAGGGGTCTAACTCTGACCCAGATAAAAAAAAACTGACCACTCGCTTCAAATGCCTAAAAAATCTTAAACTAGGTATGCTATTCTTATTTTGTCGTTTCCCTTGCATAGATTAATGTTTTAACTACTTGCATGCCAAATTTCAAGTCACAGGTTCTTCAAATAACAAAGATACTCTCGATTTCACTAGTTTATTTTTACTAGGACATTTACCGGTCCAGGTCACGGAGTCGTTTCTCGCATATGACAGCAGCGAAATTCAGACTAGTGTGGAAGATTTCGGACCTGTGAATTAAAATTTCACATCAATTATACGCTACATGATTTTAAGAAACGTAAATTTGCACTGTGTCAGGAAGCTTTCATGTAAATTTGTACTTTCCTGGCCCAATGGTTCTTGAGAAGAAGATTTTTAACGATTTTCCCTATATATTTTTAAGTATTTTTTTTATCCCCTATTGTAGTCCCATCTTACCCTTGGGAATTATGATTTTAACAAACTTGAATCTGCACTATGTCAGGAAGTTTTCATTTAAATATCAGCTCTTTTGGCCCTGTGGTTCTTGAAAATATTTTTAAATGACCCCACCTATTTTTTGCATTTTTGTAATTATCTCCCCTTTAAAGGGGCATGGTCCTTTATTAAAATAAGCTTGAAAGCCCTTCACCCAAGGATGCGTTTGCCAAGTTTGTTGAAATTGGCTCAGTGGTTCTGAAGAAGAAGTAGAAAATGTAAAAAGTTTACAGAGAGATGGACAGACAGACAGACGGACGGACGGATGACGGACAACAAGTGATCAGAAAAGCTCACTTAAACTGCTCAAATTGACAAAAAAATCATTTGAATTTGAATTTCAAAAGTTTCCAAAAACTGATACTACATGGATATAGATATAAAGCTATCGTGGAAACCATGGTATAATAGACATGCCAGCATAGTCCTGAGTTATTGTCCTTGACAACATCTATAAAATATACATAACTGTTTATTTATATAGAATATAAACATTTTCAGCATCAACTAGTTTACCAGTTTTAAAAAAATGATATATGTGAATAAAATTCCTCCAACAGATATATTTCTATCGTGCACAAGCACAAAGTTTAATTAAATAAGATTTTGCAAAAGCCCATGACGTCACATGAAGGCGGAGCTACTTTAAGGTATACTGTGTAAGCTTGGTATAGGAAATGCAGTGTGTAGTTCTTTAAGATATCCGATACACTAACCGAAAATGTGGGGAGGGGGGGGGGGGGTGCAGGTTAATGTTGAAGAAACAAATCTTTGAAAATTAAGATTTTGAAAAGTAGAAGATTAAAAAAAGTTTTCAATAGGATTCGAACCCATAAGCTAAGATTGTCACTTACCAATCTTTGCTTGGTAATACCTCTTAACTACATACTAGGCATTTGTGGGAACAGTAAATACATGCCAGGAACGGGTCACTCAAACTGCTAGGTACCTTTTATATTTCCGGGTGTGCAGTGTATCAGAATCCTTAATAATGTAGAAAGATAATTATCTTAAATATGATATTGTCTTACGTGTGATTGCCGGGTAACCTTTGAAGTTCCTTCTTAGACAATTCACGGAATGTATAGTCAAACTTGCTGTGAAATGGAGCCTGAAATGTGGTGATGAATATAATTAGAAATGCCCCGACCAGGAAAATTTACATGTAATCGCTTGTACACATTGGGTGATATTTGAATGTAATAAATGGTAAACCAGCGGGTACACCGATTCTAATCGTATAGCAGTTTTTCCGAGTACTACTGAACACTCGTTCATTCATTCTTTATTTCCTCCCTTGTGAGATTACACATAACAGGAATGTTGATTGTGGGGTATTCTAAATCGATCGTTGTCTAGTTCAATCATGACAAATTTTACCTTGAACTTGATGAATAGCCTTCGCATTTCATGATCAGTTTAGTCTTTATCTTGAATAGTTCCACTATGACTTAGGTTGAAATTGTGGAATGTCCATATCATCGATAGTAGGGGTTATGAAATCTCTGTGTCAAAGATTCGTCATGATTAGTGTATGACGATAGCTAGATACACAGTTAATAAAAGCGATCGAGACCAATCGCCAAGGCTAGATCTGATGCTGTCATCGCCTTAGGCGTGCCCCACCCCCAATTCATATCAACATGCACCATTGATTCCTTCTGCAGGCAGATGTCTCCAACAGTACGGAGCATGTGCCTAATCACCTTTATATAGATATATGTAACCCGAAATTTTACCGGTCTCTTGGAACTCCATAATTGGTAACCAAATAGTCTCAGAACTCCTGCACTGTTGGACTCTTCAGACATATATAGTTGATGGTACCACTCGAAAGAGTCATGGGTCCAACGGCTGTGATTAGAAATAAGCATGATTTTACAAACTTTATACACATATTCAATGGAAGCTTTCGCAAGGTTTATCGAATAAATTTAAAAAAAACAACAACAACAACATGATCCCAGAGCTTGGAATGACGTAATTCTATTTGTATTTTTCCCCTTTCTTTGATATTTTATAATTGGCAGTTATTGGGTTTTGAGGAATGTTAAAAAAATTGTTAAACACATCTTTTACAAAACGTTAGAGACTTAAAACAATACAGAGTATACAGTATTTAAAAATACCGTTCAAATTCTCTCTCTCTCTCTCTCTCTCTCTCTCTCTCTCTCTCTCTCTCTCTCTCTCACCTTAATTTCTTTGTATCAGCATTCGTTCGCTCCGATAAAATTCCAAAGTGACCGGCGGCACCATCACTTGTAGTTTCCGTAGCAAATTGATCAGCAATAATTGTAATATCTACACCCGGTATCAGTAACTGCACGTTCACAGCAGACGACAACCCGATCACTCCAGCTCCTAAGACACATACATGGGCCATAGTCATTTAACGATTAATCTAAAAATAACTAAACGATTTTATAGGATAAACAGCACTACCAAGGTTATATCAGGGACGGATCTTGTAAGTTTTTACATACCGGAAGTTCCCTCAAATTGATCCCGGAAATATACTGGAAAACCAAAGGGGTTACAATTATATACATTGTATGTGTAATGAATCAGGTCTCTGATTATGTAATTGCATTCTGACCACTAGTTGTAAATAAACCAATCTATGTTCTAACTCTGTTTTCCCTATGAATTAGACTCTTCCAAGTCTATATAAACAGCAGCAGTCTGGCAAGCGAGTCTAGTGCTGAACATGAGAATGCACTTTTAAAAAAAGAAGATGTTTTGCAACAAGATAGAAAAGTGGGTATGGGTTGTTTTTCTTTCTTCGTAAAACGTATTTGTAAGGTTTTCAATATGGAAAATCTTAAACATAATATTAAAGATTTAAAAAATCTTCGTTTTCTTTCATTCGTCCTGTATAAACTTGGAGGGGTAGGTAGTGTAATGAATCAGGTTGCTGATCAATTCAAATAGTTTATTTCATTTCATCCTGTTATTCCTAGGGATTGGAAATAAACCTACCTATGTTCTAACCCAGTTATTTCAATAAAATAGACTCTTCCAAGTCTATATAAACAACAGCAATCTGCCAAACGAGGCAGTGCTGAACAACACTCCAGACAGCAGAGAAAGCAACAAAGCAAATCTAAATAATAATAAGTCCTGAAGTATAGGTTGCGCCTGTAGGTTAACCATCGTAACTGTCCACCATTACTTAGAGTGAGCTGGTAAACTAACTGGTTAGAGATCTTGGGTGGAACCAGTAACTCAAACCAGTTGTGGTACCCAACAGTAGGGCCAAGTGTCTAGGGGACCGAGTGGCAAGGGACAGTGGCACCAGTTGTTCAAGAGAGAATTATGTACAGAGTGGGGATAGGGAGATAGGAACTGTGGGGTTTAATTGTAAATTTGCTATTATTTGTCTTGTTTCTTTATTCAGTCATGGTACATATATTGATTCGGTAAATTACAGGTCTATCATCGTAAATATATTGATTATGTACTTTGGTAGTTTGTCAGGTACCAGACTTATATTTTTAGAATTTAACTTGATAGAATCCAAAATCCCGGGTGTATTTGGCCAATGGTTTAAAAAAGACAACAACGCTCTGTACCTTAGCTTTTTTATAAAGCATCTTTACGTGTTTATAATTTTTTTCTCATTCAAATAGATTGTATTGTATTGAAATATTTTATCATAAATCTTAGGAATACCCCAAAAATATCGACGTCGCCAATACCAGACCTATTTTACACGCTGCTTCCATTTGATTTTCTGAAGGTTATAATCTTTCTGCACGAATTTTGATAATGTCCTTGAAAACAACAATATTAATGTTGAATCCTAACCTCCGTTATATAATCAATAAACTCGCCCTGCTAACAAAGTGAGGGTTGATAGTTATACATCCAAAAATACACTTGGTTTATTATTTACTATTACCTCTATTCTATGAGCGGATCCAAAAATTTCCCCAAGGAACTGGTTTCACTCCATAAATATTTTAGGGGATCAATTAAAAGTATGGACTACCATTTTAGCATTTTACAAAAATAGGCAAATATATATATTGTTTTCTACCTAGACCAGGGATGTTGGGTTCAGACCCTCTAACCCCCCCCCCTTCCCAATAAATGCGTGCTTGACATAGCCTCTACCTTTAGAAGTTTAAGTTTTAGGAACTTTTGCTACAATGCCCGGGCAATAAACTATTTTCAAATCAAATCGTAGTCTCATCCAAAGGAATTCATTAAGATATTTCATTTAAAAGAAAATGGGGAATTTTTTTTATTGTGCTGAAAATCTCATAATAGGATAATAAAAATCATGAAGAAAATCTTTATTCAATAGCAAGGCGATGATTATCCTGAACATTAATCAGATAATCTTCATGTAGCAAAGACGTATTTTCATTTAACACTCAAAGAATTAAATATTTCTGTAATCAGCATTCGCATGATTATGAATAAATTCTAAATGTTTGACCCCCCCCCCCTTTGGTGTTGTCGGTTGGTTGATTGTTTTACGTTCCGTTGGATTTTTTTCCCACTCATATTGAGATTTCTCCAGCTATAGGTGATGTACCATATCTACATGTATGCTTAATGCTAAGGGCAGAAACAGTAAGAGTGAACTCCGTTTTTAAAGACATATCCGAAAGTCCCGCCACTTTTAAATTCCGAGCGTTTGGCGAAAGACCAATCACTACCTATTTTTATGTCTTAGTTTGACGCGGCCTTTGCACAAGCTGGGCTCGAATTCGCGACCTCCCGGTTACGACGCGAACACTCAGACACCACTGAGCTGCAGCGTTTACGTCGTTGATATGATACATTGAAATCCATTCACAAGCCTAGAATTAATTAAGTTGATTACGATCACTTGATATCAAATGCATTCAAGGACATTGTTATGTACATTAATGGATTTCTCTGTCACAGTACATGTATATGTGACAAGGTTGATTTCCTTCTGCAAGTGCGTGTATGCGTGTATGCTAAACTCGTCAGTGTGTATTATGACGTCAAAAAAGTGGCGTCTCGCAATTATATCGTCTTCCCATACCGCACCAGTACACTATGATGCGGGGCATTGAAATTTATTGAGATCATAATCTACTTAAGACAAGGGGAGGTGACTTTGCGAGATACCTGTCATTTTTCATGATGGACTTCTGGGATTGTGACAAAAATTCTCTGAACTATCCCGGTACCCAAGGTCTTCAAAGTGTAAGATTCATGCTAGCATGGTTCCCGAGACCTTCCGATCGAACAAGCACGGAAGAAGTCTTCTGTGCTTGTACAATTGGAAGGCCTCGGGGACCAGGTTAGATTCGCGCTTGCACTCAGAAGGCCTCGGGAACCAGGTTAGATTCGCGCTTGCACTCGGAAGGCCTCGGGTACTAAACGAATACGTATGCAGCTCCAGCTCAGTCTTTCTGCCAACTTTAGTCGTTAGAGCTCGCAGTACGAGTCAAATCAATACATTTGGCATTGTTATTCTTTCGAAATTAAAATGATTGCTTTTACCTAATTCATAGATGCGTTGTGCCAGTTGTAAACAATGCGGGCGGTGGCCGAGAGGTTCGAGCGTTCGCCCCGCATGCAGAAGGTCGGGATTCGAATCCCGGGACAGTCCTAAGTCGTTATTTAAAACAGGTAGTGACAGTTTCAACGCCAAACGCTCGGCATCAGGTGACCTTAAAACCTGAAGTCCCGTGTCACTGTTGGTGTGGCACGCTAAATAACCGTCACTGCTCAATGGCCGTAAGCGCCGAGCAATTCTCGAGCGAGACTTTAAGCAAGATACAATCAATCAATATAGTACGGTTGGGAATTCAGACTGAAATTAAAGTAGAATGTAAATATAAGACACAAACATTTTTGAAATGCATGAAGGTCGACTTGATACCTGCCCTGCCTTCTGTAGCCTGTCTCATGACCAAGTCAATCACCACGAGGAAGACTAGAGAGCCCTGGAAAACGCCAATCTGTACAGTGAAAGGTTCTGTCAGCTTACCCTCAGGATGACGTGGCAGGTGACATCTTCATATGTGTACAGTTGTTGGATGATGGTGACGACATTAGGTGGAAAGACGTATAATTAAGTAATACATCAATCTCAAAGGCCTTTTGAAAGTCGACAAAGATCGTGTGGAGAGAGGTTTGCCATTCTAGGGACTGCTCGATATTATCTGCAGTGTCGCCATGTGGTCCGTGCATGATCGGTCTTGACGGAAGCCTGCTTGTTCATCCCGACGTGTTTGGTCAAGGGCGGTATTCAGTCTCTCGAAGATGATCCTTGTCAAACCTTTCCCTGGAACAGATAACATCATAATTCCCCTCCATTTGTTGCAGAATGACAGATCTACTTTCTTAGGCAGCATCACAAGTTGCCCTTTCTTCCAGTAATCTCTCCTGCTCCCAGATCTTCCGTAGGGGTGGGTATAGCATCTCAGTTGAAGTCTGCATGTCTGCCTTTAGTGCTTCTGATGGTATTCTATCGGGACCTGCTGCCATACCCGACTTTCATGACTTGATGACTTTAGTGATCTCTGCCTTGGTGCTGATGTCAAGGAGCTGGGTTGGTGGTGGGATGTCTGGTGGGACTGATGATGCAGGTCTGTTAAGTATTTCTTTGAAGTGTTCAGTTCATCTTGCTCTATGGTCCTCTTCTCCTGAAATTGCACTTCCCTTGTCGTCCCATGGGGATCCGGGTTAGAATAGGTCCTCAGTATAGCTTGTTTGTCGTAAGAGGCGACTAAGTGGGGCGCCGGGCGGTCCCTCGGATGAGACCGCAAGAACTCAGGCCCCATGTCACAGCAGGTATGGCATGATAAAGATCCCTCCCTGCTCAAAAGCCGTAAGCGCCAAGAATAGGCCTAAATTTTGCAGCCCTTCACTGGTAATGGTGACGTCTCCATATGAGTGAAATATTCTCGAGAGGAACGTTAAACAATATAAAATCAATCATTATTACAAAACAAATCGCTGTCCTTGAAAAAAGAACTGCATTACGTGGTCCTTGGACATGTGTTTCTAAGAGAACCTTGGTATTCTAGTTTTAAATAAAGATCTGCTTTAAAACAAGTTTGTTTTCTTTAGATCTTGAAACATGCTAATATTTCTTTAAGAGTTTTATCGCTAGAGATGTAACGATTAATAAGCGTAATACATGTAGATATGAAATATTTTGTAGCATTGACCTTTGACATCAAAATAAGAGTCGTTCTTGTATTTAAACTAGACTGTAAGTTCAAATTCAACAGGGGATACAATCTTGTCTAGATAATAATGTTCGAGTTTCATACCTTAATTCAATGATATACATGTAAATCTTGACAACAAAATACCTTAATCCAACAATATAGAATTGATGCTCACAAGCTTGATGGTCGTTTTTCATTCCAAAAGCTCATTGCGACTTTACAAATGTTGTATATGTTACTCCTTGCACTAAATTGACCTAGATAGTTCTAGAGAAGTGATGTTTATTTCATCGACACCTGTGACCGAGATTGTTCTAGACTTCATGTTATTTTTAGTAGAAAGATGATGTAATGGTTAGACGTATAATCCTGTCATGCCTAGAGAAAACAGATTTTGCTAGCATTGTAAGACCAGTATTGAAGATGATAAACATTTTTACTTGTCCTTTATACAAGTAGATGTATTCAAAATATCATATTACAATCCTGTATCTTGTTTACTGGATCCTCCCAATCTTGTGTCCTTAAAAGCTTGTTTATATATCAGAGACTCTTTACCTTAGAAACAACGGAATGTTACGATCATAATATCACGTAACACAGTATGGAGTTTTTTTATTACATGGATATCAACACCTATGTGCTTTAAATCGTGCCAATAAAAGAATTTCAGTTGAATTGATAAACCTCCCAGTTCTTTGATACATACCTTTACTTTGTTGTCTGTGAATAACATTATAATTCTACTGATCGAAAACAAATTCAACCGTATCTTAATTTACACTAGGCTTAAATACCATCGATGCATGCACATCAGTAAACGTTTTCACAAATAATCTTACGACTGAGATCAAAATCTAAAGGCACTTTAATACCTTTATTTCACATCTCCTGCAGATATTGTTTATGGCATGTCATACGTTGCAATAATTGATTATATCCATTTGCATTGTAGATCTATAATTTTCCATTTGTATTGTAATATTTTCCATTTATATTATAGAATTTTCCATTTGTATTGTAATATTTTCCATTTATATTATATAATTTTCCATTTGTATTGTAATATTTTCCATTTATATTATATAATTTTCCATTTGTATTATACATTTTCCATTTGTATATTATATTGTTCCATTTGTATATTATATTTTTCCATTTGTATATTATATTTTTCCATTTGTATTTTATATTTTGCTTTTGTATACAGACATAATAACTTTTCATTCATATTGTTATAATTCCATTTGTATTGCAAACAATTTCATTTGTATTGTATGATTTTTTTAAAATTTGAATTCTATGAATATTTTATCTATATTATTTATCTTTTCATTAGTATTGTATCCAACGGGAAGTTCATTTTGATCGTGTTGAAAATGAGTGAGGTTTAAGTGAATGGGATTGGACAGTTAAGGCACAGCTTAATTCAACCCTCTCCCTTACGACGAGTGAGCGAGGTGTTCCGGATGGTCAAACACAAGATAAACTTGTCTCCTTTTTCCGCACAGGACCTTTTTTGTTTGTTTACGTCCCTTTGAAAATTCATCACTCATATTGAGACGTGACCAGCTGTAGGTGAAGTACCACAAAATTAGATCTATGTTTAGCACTCAGGGTCGTAACAGTGAGGGTTCTTGAACGTGCCAACGCCTACCTCGACAAGGGATCTCTCATATCTGAAAGATCCGCAATTCTCAATTATTGTTAAAAAACTTGTAGTTTGAGTTTAGGTTCATGGTTTGAAAATATTTTTCATTGAATTCGAAATCGGTTTAATAGTTTGGCACTAAATGGAAAGTTTCGGTTTTAACCCCCCCCCCCCCCCCCCCCCCCCATCAAAATAGCTACATGAAAGGTGAGGATAACGAATAGTGTTCAATCTCATAACTCCTATAAGCAATACAAAATAAAGAGTTGGCCAAACACGGACCCCTGAATATACCAGAGGTGAGATAAGATGCCTAGGAGGAGTAAGCATCATTTGTCGACCTGTTACACCCGTCGTGAGTCCTATATCTTGATCAGGTAAGATAGCATGTAACATACATGTAAAAAGCACTTGAGTACCTGTTTCAGGGGGAGACATATTGTTTTTGTACTTTCCTTCCGTCCGTCCGTCTGTCTGTCTGACACAAAATCTTGTGAACGCTTCTCCTATAGATATGCATATTGTCAGGACAGGATGATCCAATTATTTTACGAAAAGTTATAGTGGATCTAAGAGGGGTAGAGGATGTTAAAATAGCTTGTGAACGCTTCTCCTATTATCCGATAGACTTGAAATTTTGTACATTACTTCAATGCCATATGCAAATGTGCATATTGTAGGGACAGGAGGATCCAATAGTTTTCCTTAAAGTTATATTTGATCTGAGGAGTGTAGGGTGTAAAATAGTCCTATGTGGCTTATGGGAGTTCATAATGTCTATGTTCCTGCTCGTGCTTCCTCCTCCATACCATGCAGTGCATTAAGGAGAGGAGGTTTCATTTGGAGCACTTCCAATTTGGGGAACTAGGAAAACATTTGTTTTTCACAAAACAATATCTAGTTGATTTATTATTACAATCACTCAGAAGAAGATATTTCTTATCTTCATTTGCATTAGAGTGTAAATATGCCCATGATCATTTCTACCAATACTCATTAAAAAGGCGACAAAAGAAGGCTCGTGTCACAGATTATGTTGAAGCAATACTACCTTTGTATAGAATAGATTATTTCCGTGATACATTTAAAATGAACAGACACCGTTGAGTCCCTAGTTACTAAGTTAGTTCCATATTTGATATGCATCTACATGTATGGTGATCAAGATGGTTGTATGAAAACCAATCAAATTATGTCAAATACGTATACACGGCTATCTAACGCTACAAATAATTGCAGATTTGGGAGTGTGTGAGGCGACAATTTTCAATCTTGTGAAACGCATTTCGTCTGTAATCTATGTTCTGAATTAATTACAATAATTTTTTCACAGCAAGGACTATATACAATCAAACTATAGTAGACAAGTGCCGCACTCCGATATCAAAGCTTCTGTAGTCGCCATGTTGAACAGAGTTAAAACCGTCGAAACTGCACCCAGAAGTGGTTTTAAGTTTTCGTGAAACTAGTTTTAGTTTAAGACCGATATATGGAAAAAAAACCAACTGATTTTGGTTTGACACTGGTTCAAAACGGGTTTTGAAAATAAATGGAAAGTTTTAAAAATCGAGTTGAAACCTAATTTCTGCAATGAAAACGCCTGAAATATTGAGCGTTACGCGAAGAAGCAACCCCTATTCATATTTACGTCTTATGTTTGACACGGCAATGCCACGAGCGGGGCTCGAACTCGCGGCCTTCTTGTCCCGAAACAAATGATACATGTACAATACATTGTATATAAAAGAGCTACTGCGACCGGTTCCCAGCAAGACTAGTTAAACATGTAGTTAACAATGATCTGATATGGATGGGGAATGGAGGATGTATACAATATCTTAAAATTGAAAACTTTTACATTGCCGTTATCTAGTTTTAAAAATACAATTTTAGTAGAAAGTAATCGGGAAAAAAATTAAAACCATTGCTAGACTCGAATCCCATAATCTACAGATCAGCAATTACTCAGCTAGACAATTGGATTTAAAATGAATATACAAGTATTGCTGATATTTATATTTTCATTTCATGGTTCAAAAGGAAGTCAGCCATTATGACAATGTAGTACACAACAATTTTCAGGAACTAGAAAATTGTCAGAACTTGATTGGACAAGGATCACCCATCATTATGCAGTAGGATCACCCAAGCTCGTGCAACGGAGTCACCCAAGGTCGTGTAGCAGGGTCACCCAAGGTCGTGCAGAAGGCTAACCCAACCTCATGCAGCAGAATCACCCAGCCTCGTGCAGCAGAATCATCCAGCCTCGTGCAGAATCACCCAGCCTCGTGCAGCAGAATCACCCAGCCTCGTGCAGCAGGGTCACCCAGCCTCATGCAGCAGCCAACCTCGTGCAGCAGGATCACCCAGCCTCGTGCAGCAGCCAACCTCGTGCAGCAGGATCACCCAGCCTCGTGCAGCAGGGCCACCTAACCTTTGGCAGCAGGATCACCTATCCTTGGGCAATAGCCTATATGAACGGATCTAAAGATAAGTTTTATCTGATACTGTTTAACAATCCAAATTGTTTTTAAAAGTACAAAACACACGTTCCATGTTGTATAGTATGCACCTCGGCCTTCTTTTACATTAACAATATTGATACAGACATTATATTTTCAAATTCGTCATGGTTGTTGATTTTTAGCGACTTACGGAATTTCTGCATGGCCACAATTACATAAATCATTAGTATGCTAGAATACAACAAATGTGCGTATACACATATAGTTTTCTAGTTTCCATGGCAGCCAACATACAGTAGGCATGGGGGTACGTTTCTCTCTCTCTCTCTCTCTCTCTCTCTCTCTCTCTCTCTCTCTCTATTTGGAAGGTATAAACATCGCTAAGGGTGACTTCCCAAACCTGACCATGTGTTGTTCAGAATGACAAATTAAGAATGCACACAATTTACAAAATGTACAATGTAAATCATAATTCCCAATTTTAGATTTGACATAATGCGTTTAGATGCGCAAAATGATAGTCCCAATACCATGTGGTTTGTTAAATAAATTTTTCACCAAAGCGAGTGATCTGCTATAATCTCTTAAAAAAATAAAATAAATAAAAAATAAAACTTCATCCATATTGAAATCACTTATGGATATAGTACTGTCTACAGTAAAGTATCTATCAGACTGTTCAAATAATAACACATTACCAATACAGTATCTGAGTGTAGTATTTAAATGATTTGAAACACATTAAGAACACTACTACTACAACAGTACGGATATTCGTGCATATCTTATTTGTTGGCGACATGTGCCCACGAGTTCATTTTATCCGTTCTTCGAAATAGGTTACTGAATTCAAAACGTGTTTTCTTTGCAGAGCAAACGGACTGCACAACTGGTGAAGTTGTACATTGAAGGCCAACTGCACCATAGCTTTAACGAGAAAGTTCTGATATTTTTCTGATGACTTCTGAAACGAGTGGTTTTGATGTATCAAGAGAGAAATCATTGCAGCTCTCTCCAGTAATTTTTATAGAATGTTCAAAATTGCATTCCACGTTTCCTACAGAAACAGCCAAACTTTTCTTATAGTGATAACCACTAATAATATCAATCAAATATCTTCCAAAATCTGACTTTTCTGATGAAGTGAAAATAATGATAATAGAATTCGCTTTTTGCATTGCAATTTCCAAATATTCGCGTATTTTGCGACCAGGAAGACAATCTTTGTCGTTGACTAAAACTTTCACATCAAGACAAGATGCCAGTGTGTGTGACAAATGTTCTGACAATTTGCAATCCTCTGTTTGATTTGAATGCGTTAAACACAGGACAAGAATGTCGCAGCATTCACACTCTGATGCACATTCACATTCTTTCTTTGGGGTCACCACGTAGTAGGCCTGCGAAAAACGCACTCTTGCTTCCTCTGGATCAGGTTTAAGCAAAGAATGCTCGGCTCCCTTCAGATACACCTTTAAGTAAAGTTCACATTGGATTTCATCGGTTTGTTCTGTGCATTGTAGCAACGAAAGTGTGCCTATAGCATTATCAATCTCGTTTAGATTTAAGTAGCTTTCCACCACTTTTATAATCGCATTAATGTCAGAACTATCGAGATCAACTAGTTTTTGATAGAAATCAAGGGATTCCTTGTATTCATATACTAATTCATGCAACTTGGCAAATTCTTCCGGTGGTGAATTTTCGTTCTGCAGTAATCCTCTTAATGTTGGGAATGAAAAGCATTCCTGTTTTATTTTAGGGATAGATTTAATAACTAAAGATGCTACTTCAAGCGACTTCCATAACAGCTGTTTGCCATCATTCTTTAGTTTTCTTTTCAAATCTGCATCTGTTTCCATATCAGCCAGTTCCATCTTGCATATAGCTTGTTGTTCATATGCATTTATAACCAGTATCGTATATTCGGAGGTTTGTCCTGTTCTATTGCATGTTATCATTGCAAAACAGTCGATGGCTTTTCTTTGTAGTTCTAAATACCTAAACATTAACCCTAATTCGTAGCGTCCAGTATCAAATTCATTATTCATCTTTAAGGCCTTTTGCAAATGTGAAACAGCTTCCTTAAGAAGCTCGTTACCAGGTAAATAAGGAATTTTTTTTCGGTGATTTCATCCCAATTATTTGAATTTTTTGGTGTGAATTTTTTTCAACAGCAGCGTGTTTTCGTCCTCGATTACTGTTGGGGTTGGGTGGTCTTTTAAAGACAGATTGCTGGGGTACATTTTGTGTATATGATGAATATGGTGGTAACCGATCCTGGGTGTCTATATCCTTTGATGTTGGATTTGGAAAATATAGGTGTTCACCTTCCTTCATATACATTTTATTTTCATGGCCTCTCCATGTCATTCTTGACACCGAATGTCCTCTTGGTAATTGGGTAAACTTTCCACGTTGATATGTATTTCCAGATCTGAATGCATTTGATGGCTGGCGTGTTTCAGAATCTGGCCAAGTAGTTAGAGAAACAGAGGATTTATTGCCAGTCTTGCGACCTTTAAGAGCTATTTTCTGCAAAGTTAAAGCAAGATGATGCCGAACAAATACTGTATCATTTCTTTGTAATGATTTTTGTAAAATCGCTTTCGAACATTCAAGTTCCCCGAAATACCTTAAATACTGTCCATATCGGTGCAACACAAAATAAGCCTGAGGGCGTAATTTCATCGCTTTTTCAAAGCATTGCTGAGAATGTTTTTATAGCATCATCACGATTTGACGATTTATGTTGGTTCCAATATATGACCCCCAGTTCAACCCATGCTCTTGCAGCCAGCTCATTTTCTTCGGAATTTGTTATGTTTTTTAGAATGCCAATTGCTTCATCGGTGTCTTTTTCTGGGTTGAATGCATTTGGATCACGCATTGTATAAATGTGTGACTGGCGTCTCAATGTCAATGCAAGACCAAATTCCCACTGAAGATTTTTATTTTCATTCCTGCCAATGGCATAACGGTACTTCTCAACGGCCTTTGCATGAAAATAAGGACCAAGTCTTGAGTAACAATATGCAATTTCAGCGATTGCATGTGTTTTCTGCTTCTCATATTCTTCGGTGTCTAAGTGCATCTGCTTTGCTTTTTCTAAAAGAGATTCATACTCGGACAGTTCGCCTTCTTCTTTTCGGAAAATTATTTCATTATTGTGATAGATAAGGCTATGATTTTCTTCACCATATTCTCCCACTTTACTAGCATATTCTAAAGCCCGTTCTCGATCCCCTTTCCTCCACTGTAGGTAAGAAATGAAATTCAGAAGCCGTATATTTTCTTCTGCACCATCCAATTTGCTCTCGAAATCATCCACTAGCCTTTTCAATACGATTTCAAGCTTTTCCTTCGTTGTGATGACGGTGTCCATGCAGAAAGATGAGTATTGTCTTATTTCATCCATGCTTGTGCTAAAATGTGAAGAAAAAATCGTCTAGTCCTTTCTTATGACTGTAATGTTTTGCAGCTTTGTTAACGCAATCACTTTGTTTTAATAGCAAATCTGATTACAAATGTGCTTGATGGTTCATGAATTTTGAAATTTAATGAGATGTTTCGCTGAAAAAAGATTGTTTGTTGTATGTCCCTTCTAGAATTTTTCACTCATGCATATACGTCACCAACTGTTACAGACTTAGGTCGAGGGAAGTTTGGTATATTTTTGTTGGAAATAAGGACCAAAATGCTGCCCGATGCCGTAGGCAACATTTTGGTTACAGGCTGTCCGAGACCCACTCAATAAACGTGTTTAATTAACATCCTGATATATTTATATCCCAAACTATGTGATTTACTGTTCAAAAGCATTATTTCAATGGTGAAACCATTTTTTTCTCTCTGAATCATCATTCCAAAATCCGCCCAGCCATCTTACTGTGTTATTACGTTCTCTGTCATTCATTGTCCATCTGAATAACCAGAGACACTACTTGTATTAGATACCGTTTTTGTTGCAGAAGTAAATGATACTGAACATTGCAAATGTTCCTAGAGGAGTAAGTATCAGAACAACACGGGAATTAACTAACTGGGGTTTCTGGGGAACAGTGTTCTCGATTAATTACGAGTAACCTGTGTCGCATCGAATGTTAATGCGATGATGTCAAACGGTCCATTGGAAATTCAATGCTGGATTGAGCATTTCAGTGGACCATAAGTTCGAACATTAAATTTGCTGGGGGTACTTTGTCCACCCCAAAAATGGGGGGATTGAAAACCCTAAAATGGCAGACTTTTAAAAATAAACATTCAATTAAAACGGGGAGGAAGGAGGGGAGGGGATACAATCCCCGGAATTTCCCCTAAGATCCACCACTACTATTTAGGGGAACAAATATGAAACTGATGATTTGCAAACGGGAAAATGATTCCTGCTTTTTGAATATAGTTTCAAGAATATAATTCTTATTTATCAATGATGATATTTCACTTATTGTATTCCCTAATTAGATAAGTTAATTTGACTTCATCTACGTTTTTATATAGTATCATATGAACTAAGTTGCCGTTAATTCGGGTCATATGTAAACATCATGAGAAACGTCACAATATGTTTGGTTCCTTTCTTCCATTTTGTTCCTACGGCAATATTGATCTGCTTCTTATGAAAGTCAAATTTCCTTGATAATGAAAGGTGAAGATAACGAACAGTGATCAATCTCATAACTCCCCAAATCAATACAAAATAGATAGTTGGGCTAACACGGACTCATGGACACACCAGAGGTGGGATCATGTACCTATGAGGAGTAAGCATCCCCTATCGACCGGTCACACCCGCCGTGAGCCCTACAATATCATCAACATCAAATTGCATGGAATCCGTAAATTCTTCATTGGATTGAATTACTTTAAATACTACTTGGCCAATTCATACCAAAGTTGGTTCATATACATGTAATATATACATGAGCAAAGACACAAAAACTGGGTTCCGGAACCATAGGGTGCGAAAGAATATCTATAATGCAATCTTTAAATTCTTTAATTTCGGACAACTATTAAGTACGACGGCGTATTCGTGCCAATTTACCTAGCAGAAAAAATAAAAATAAATCGTTTCTACGATTTATTAAATCGTAGAAACGATTTAAAAAGTCGTTTCTACGATTTAGAAAGTCGTTTCTACGATTTAGAAAATCGTTTCTACGATTTAAAAAGTCGTTTCTACGATTTAGAAAGTCGTTTCTACGATTTAGAAAATCGTAGAAACGATTTAAAAAGTCGTTTCTACGATTTAGAAAATCGTTTCTACGATTTAAAATGTCGTTTCTACGGTTTAGAAAATCGTTTCTACGATTTAAAAAGTCGTTTCTACGATTTAGAAAATCGTTTCTACGATTTAAAAAGTCGTTTCTACGATTTAGAAAATCGTTTCTACGATTTAAAAAGTCGTTTCTACGATTTAGAAAATCGTAGAAACGATTTTAAAAGTCGTTTCTTCGATTTAAAAAGTCGTTTCTACGATTTGGAAAGTCGTTTCTACGATTTAGAAAGTCGTTTCTACGATTTAGAAAATCGTTTCTACGATTTAGAAAGTCGTTTCTACGATTTAGAAAATCGTTTCTACGATTTAAAAAGTCGTTTCTACGATTTAGAAAATCGTAGAAACGATTTTAAAAGTCGTTTCTTCGATTTAAAAAGTCGTTTCTACGATTTGGAAAGTCGTTTCTACGATTTAGAAAGTCGTTTCTACGATTTAGAAAATCGTTTCTACGATTTAAAAAGTCGTTTCTACGATTTAGAAAATCGTAGAAACGATTTAAAAAGTCGTTTCTACGATTTAAAAAGTCGTTTCTACGATTAAGAAAGTCGTTTCTACGATTTACGATTTTTAGGTATCGGGTGATATATTGCAATTGGTCGTCGTCCGTCATCGTGCGTTAACAATTGAACATTTTTAACTTCTTCTTGAGCTTCTTTGGGACAATGTGTGAATTAAAGAAGAGGCATGATGTTGATTTAGACTCGTTTATATATGTGAATATGTACATATGAGTTATGATATATTAAAATATCTGTCTTAAGTAATTAATGAGACTTATGTACCTTTTGTTTTATTATTTGTAAAAATGACATAGAGGACGAACACCACTTTATATTAATTTGTCCTCATTACGAGGAATTTCGACATAGATATATCAAAAAGTATTATTGGCAAAAACCATCTGTTTTCAAATTTGTACAATTATTAAGTGTTCATAATGTACACGAACTTTGTAATTTAGGGAAATATTTATGTCTTGCACTTAAGTTGCGAGAAAACCTTGTTTAAGTCATTCTCCGTTGCTTGCTTGAATTAGTACACTGCCATACAATGTCATTTTTATGTACATGTATTTATGAAATTGATGTGATAAGACATATGTCTTAAGCAATAAAGAATATAATATTATTGATAATCATCATTCTTGTTGAAAAAATGTGATATGTTTAAGTTTGTAAAGAATAATGAAGTTCTAGGGAGCCGCTATCCTACTGATACCAGATGAGTTTTTTATTTTTTGGTAATCAGTATTTGACTAATTCATATTCGGACGAACGAAGTAAGGGAGAATGAAATACTGTATATCACGTCCAGCTCATCCATCCTCTTCCATCTGTGTTTAGCCCAGTTCAGTTTCAAAGACTTTCATTAACTTCATAGTATCTTAGCAAGCAATTAACAATTACCCTCGGACTCTTGTTTGATTTTCCAACTTCCAGCCATATGACGTGGCGCGAAAAACCGTCAATACACTCATGAATTGCTATACCAAATGGTTTCAACTTGTCATTTTCATAATATGCCAAATATAATTCGGACCTTTGCTGCTGTACACTCTTCACTTTAATCTGTCCCTTTTCCGTATATGCATGGACGCCTTCTGGGTCTTGTATCAGTGGCAGATTTAAGGGGATGGGCGCAGCCGGCGCCCCCTAAAATTTTCAAATTTAAGGTAAATCGTGGTCTCTTTAGAAAAATGTAAACGATAGAAGAACTAATTTCATCCACTCTCGAAAATATAAATGACAAAATCTTTTTAATTGAATTAATTTTATTGGGAGAACTTACATTTTTTCCAAAACCCCTTAAAATTTGCGTCATTTTATTAATTTCACTTTATTAAAAATGATAGAAAATAGTAAAAATGACTACACAGGAGACATAATGTCAAGCCCTATAAAATGTATGAGCTTCTGGGGGGGGGGGGTCCCTGGGCCCCCACCCTGGACCCACTGGGGACCTCAAGGGGGCCCCCAGCCTCATAAAGTTGCGCCCCCTAACCGCAATTCCTGGATCCGCCCCTGTGTATGGAAAAAAGCCGTCTGATATCCTCTTGGGAAACCCTGTTACCAACTTTTCAGTAAATCCATCTGTACCTATGAAGTTGGTCACACTACTCTAAAGTTTCCTCAATGAAAAGGGCAACATCGCAAAAATATTAATTAGATTTGTATTTCCGTTGAAAAAGGCACAAAGTTGCAGAAATCCTTTAAATAGTTTTTTCATTAATAATATTGCAGTACTTGTGAGTTAAAGCAACAGCTATTTCGGAATAGCACAGTCTCTTCTCAAAATATCGTTTAACTACATGTAGTTCCTCTCGCTTTTCCATTATCATCAAGGTCAAATCGATTTAAATTGTTTATACGATAATACAAGAGGCCCACATACCTTATCGGTCACCTGAGTACTAGTTAAAAGTATCACTATAGTCTCAAGGGCTATAAAATCTAGAAATGATTTCCTGTTCTGAATATCTATAAGCTCAATTCTAATATTCAGCAACAGTACATTATCAAACAACATGTGTTCTTTTAAAATCTTCAATGCCCTCAGAAGTGCATAGACAGATGAAAGGCTTTACATAATATATACCGGTAATATATATCAACATTAAACGATATGACTAATTTGGACCCAAACTACAGTCAAAACCCTGGGGTTGCAAAATTAACCTTATTTTGTACATCCTTTTCTGCTATTCTTAAACATGCATTTAGATTTTATACTGTATCACCAAACTTAAAGAAGTCCTTCGAATCTTTAAGACAATAATCATTATAATAATTTTGTAACCACCCTGAAACCAAACCCTTACCCCCTGGAATAATGAAATTTACAATTTCTGTAAAGGACTACCTACTCGTTTTAGATATCCATTTAGTTTTAATTTAGTATCAACAGCACTAAAGAAGATGTTATATAAGTGTTTTACACATAAACGCTATGTACCAAGTTTGGCCTCACCCTGGGGTCAAAAGTCCTACCCAGGGGATCATGAAAATTGCAATTTTGGTAGGCCTTCCTGCTCTACATCACTATTCATTTAGTTTTTCTTACATATATGTGGTGTTAGAGAAGAAGATTGTTGAAAATTATTCAATTTTGTGGCAGTTTTTGCTTTGTCCTTCAGGCTCAAGGGGTGTAGGAGTCCTGAAATTTACCATTTATGTCCCCTTTGTCCCAAAGATGCTTCATACCGAATTTGAAAGGAATTGGAATGATCATACTTATCAAGAAGTTAAAAATGTTCAATTGTTAACGCACGATGACAGATGACAACCAATTGCAATGTCACCCGAGACCTAAAAATCGTAGAAACGACTTTTTAAATCGTAAAAACGATTTCCTAAATCGTAGAAACGACTTTCTAAATCGTAGAAACGACTTTTTAAATCGTAGAAACGACTTTTTAAATCGTTTCTACGATTTAATAAATCGTAGAAACGATTTTCTAAATCGTAGAAACGACTTTTTAAATCGTAGAAACGACTTTTTAAATCGTAGAAACGACTTTCTAAATCGTAGAAACGACTTTTTAAATCGTAGAAACGACTTTCTAAATCGTAGAAACGACTATTTAAATCGTTTCTACGATTTAATAATCGTAGAAACGATTTTTTTTTTCTGCTAGGTAAATTGGCACGAATACGCCGTCGTAATTAAGACAAGCTGTGAGCATAGTCATCGTCAAAAACGAGACCTCTGTACTACCTATATGAATAGATGGGCCCCTGGTCCGATTTATAGCTCATATATCTATACTGAAAATTAATGTATTGTCATAGTTCGCTATTTAAATTTAGTACTAGATGGATGCTTTCACACAATGAACTATATATAAATATCTAAACTACATCAAAACCCGTGCAGAATCAATAAACAATGCACCTTTTGGATTATCGTCGCAAACCACGGGGTATTGTTTCCATTTCACTCCACAAACACCTTGTACATTTAGAATGGAATGAAAATAAATTCCCACAAACGGTTTTATGATAGTTTTTAAATTTTGTTTGTTTAGTTTAGATGTGACACTTTGTATGAATAAGAGAACTTACAAGAACAAAATATTTACAAATAGATTTTATTGAGCGAAGATTTATTGGAAAGAATATATGACTTATAAATTTATGGTATTATGGTCTATGCTGAATGTAGAGAATTACCTGACCTTATGATTCTCATAAATAGTCTCGCTTTTCCCAGACTCTAGCTCTCGAGACTTTGCAAAGTATCGAGAGCGAGAGTCTGGGGGAAAGTGACCTCGTTGTAGATATTGATGGTGAAGAATACAAGTTGGCTTCCAAACCTCAATGTCGAATATAATATTTTAAGAGGATAATATTAGCCGGTGACGTCTCTAAATAGGGCGTAAAACAACATCCACAAAATTCACAGAAAAATAAAAGAAACGTACAATAGCTTTCCTTTTTTCTCACTGATTGTAACAATTTTGTTTTCCTGTCTTTAAATACATATCTAAATGATTATGCTGCATGCACATACATGCTATTGCTACAAATGGGAAAAAAACTTAATTGGGGGACTACCTAGTCGATTGAAGACAGTTAAATAGAACTATTAAGTTATCAAATCCTTACTTACCGTCAAAAAATTCTCACATGTATTATTTGCTCTTCTATACCAGAGACATTAACTTGACAAAATACTCAAGGGTGAATTCCATGAAATACAAGGGCATGTACTTTCGGTTTACTTTTCAATAATAAGACTACTTGGAACAGAAATTCAAACTGTGGTTATAGCACTTAGGTAAAATGCTTTGGTAAATATCGGTTTATCTAAACCCTTCTACGATATAACTGTTTCCAGGGGCGGATCCAGGAATTGTGGTAACGGGGGGCGCCACTTTATGAGACAGGGGGTCTGGGGGCCGCCTTGATGCCCCCAGTGGGTCCAGGGCGAAGCCCTGGTGGGGGTCCAGGGGGGCGAAGCCCCCGGAAGCTCCTGTATTTTACAGGTTTTATAGAGCTTGGAATATATTTCGTATTTAGTCATTTGTACTATTTTCTATCATTTTATATAAGGTGAAATTAATAAAAATGACGCAAATTTTAAGGGTTTTTGGAAAACATTAAGTTCTCCCAATACAGTATTTCAAGAAAACAAAAGATTTTGATATTTATTTCTCCGGGAGTGGATGAAATTATTGCTTCTGTTATCGATTGGTACATTTTTCTAAACAAGATACCACGATTTACCTTAAATTTGAAAATTTTAGGGGGGGGGGATTAAATCCGCCACTGGTTTCCATTTAGTATATTGGTATATATTCCATTTAGATCGGGCTCGATGTGACAGCAGTGGTTTTGGACACAGCCCAAACAAAACACAAATATATAGTGTGTTTTAACAAAGCTTGCTTTCAAATGATCACATGATCAAACTTTTCTAAAATGGTAAATCTCATAAGATAAAGTTTTTAAAAAAAATCTCGAGAAAACAGTGAACAGCAGATGTTCAGTGCGTTTAATAAAATGATATTTATTTTTCACACAACAAGAAACAAAATATACTAAATAGTTTTGAATCGTCCTTTTTCTAGAGGAATTTTAAGGTTTGTGTGCAAAAAGAAGACCATTTCTGTTATTCATTCAATTATAGAAACGTAATTTTTAAAATATTTGCTAACTGCAAGTAGCAATTTTCTTCTTTTTTAAAGATTGAAAATTTTGTAAAAATTGTAAAATTAGACCACCAGCAAATTATCTACCTTACGTTTAAAAGAATTTCACCCAATGAAATAAAGTAGAATTTTCATAATGATCATACATTTTCTACTAATCGCAAAGGAGAGGAAGTGCATTGTCCAAAGACTGTAAAATACTTCAACTACATATACATGTAACGTATACCAATTGCAGGAGGGACGATAATTAGCTATGACGTCGCATCCGAATAAATAAGCTAGCTTATCTTTTAAAAATATATACTAGACATGGACCCGTGCATGCATGGGTGGATACAAGGTAATTAGAGAGAATTTGGAAGTAAAATTCGGAGACTTGATCGAGTTTAAAAAAAAAGTAGAAAGTATATTTATCATTATTATGAATATACACAAGAACGATACAATACTGGCTAACATGCCGCCCAGTATAAAAAAGCGTCATTCTGTGGAGTCTATAAGGGGGCACAGGCTCCAAGAGTCTGGTTGGTGTACCTCAGCTGATCCCTCGGGATGTCGTATGTACAGTCAAATAATAATCAGCTTTGGTACAGAAATCAAAATTCATACACCCAAATCAAAGATTGTCATGTTCCTTCAAGAGATATTTTATCCCGTGGGGATCAGGGTTAGAATAGGTCCTCAGTACCCCCTTGCTTGTCGTAAGAGGCGACTAAATGGGGCGGTCCTTCGGATGAGACCGCAAAAACCGAGGTCCCTTGTCGTAGCAGGTGTGGCACGATAAAGATCCCTCCCTGCTCAATGGCCATAAGCGCCGAGCATAGGCCTACATTTTGCAGCCCTTCACCGGCAGTGGTGACGTCTCCATATGAGTGAAAGATTCTCGAGAGGGACGTAAAACAAAATTCAATCAATCAAGAGATATTTTTGATGATTCCTTTTCAAATCTCATGTGCTCGATCTCAAAATGTTCCGTAGAAAATTGTAAAACTTGTGATATACTGATCACTAGAAATTCATTTAGTATAGTAATCTCACTGGACGTAGTTTCCTCATTGACAATATCTTTGTGATCCTTGGTGATCATGTCTTCCATTTTGTCGGAATTCACATGGGCACGAATTGTGCTCCTTTGTTAGCTGACCTGTTTTTATATTCATATGAAGCAGAATTTATTCAGAAACTCCTACGTGAGAAGAAAAAATCTCTTGCTGTGACCTTCAATTCGACATTTAGATATATCGTTTAATCTATTAACAATAATAACTTTCATTCATATGTCGATTCGATATGTCCCTGCAAGCTCGAAATTGAAGACACCACAACGTCGTCCCCTTCTGCTTCATACTTAGATATTTCATTGAAAGTAGATATTAATGGCAAACTACCAACTCAACTTTATGACAAACGGGATGATTTCAACTTCCCCATCGTCAACTTTCCATATTTAGGTAGAAATATTCCATTATCACCTGCATATGGTGTTTGCATCTCTCAACTGATTCGATACGCAAGAGCTTGTTCTACGTATGGTCAGTTTTTAAATGAAACCAGGCTACTGACAATCAAGTTGATGGTGCAGGGGTTCCAACAGTCTCGTTTGAAGTCAGCATTTCGCAAATTCTATGATCGTTATAACGATCTACAGTGTAGTTTGCCAATACAACCCATCATTGGATCGAATGCTGTCTGACGTGTTTCATGCCGATTGTTAGACCGTTCTTGGCACACTATTTTTGACTACGGAAAACTCCGTTTACCTGATCAAAATATCGGGATCACGGCGGGTGTGACCGGTCGACAGGGGATGGTTACTCCTCCTAGGCAACTGATCCCACCTTTAGTATATCCAGGGTCCGTGTTTGACCAACTCTGTATTTTGTATTGCTTATAGGAGTTATGAGATTGATCACTGTTTGTTATCTTCATCTTTCATTATTGATTACCTGGGGTTTAATTTTTAAAAGTGGAAGTTGTCTACTGAAAAGCAAAACTATGATGTCACAACCATAAGTGGAATTAGTTGTGAAATTTTATCAAACTATTTCTCCTTTCAAATTAAGACCTCTTTTCAAATCAATAAAAAAAAATTTATACCGGTAATTATGATTGGTAAGATTTATTTTTAGTTAATGTAGTTAAGTTTTCTTTGTATTGGCTGGGATATCTTATGTATGACTAGTCATTGTGTCTCTCATTGAATCTAGTCAGATTTTACCATGTTTGCTTGCCTGTATATCCCAGCCATTATTATTATTCAAATTTTGTTTTATATGTTGTCTTTTGACGTCATTTATTTGATTAAATGACATTTTCACTCATATAACGTTGTTCCTCTTATTTTATGATATATATGAGATCCAGCAAAAAACTAGCTGCGAATTGCTAGTTTTGACATGAGTTGCACTTAGCAAAATTTATGGATATAAATGAACATGTAGCTGGCTTAGTCAGTCGAAAGAACCATTATACTGATGATGTAGTTTATTCATCAAAGTAAGAACTGTAAGCAAATACAAAATTCATCAGTAATTACAAATGGCAATAAACATGAGAGAATAAAAAAGGAAAACACTTACACCCACATGCACCTATAATTTCAACATAAATGTGTTCACGGAGTAGGATACACATTAACTAGAATTATGGAATGTGGATAATAATCCCATATTTAATACATTCACATCTTTATGTAAGCTAAATCATTAACAGTCAGAAAATACAATTACTGCTATTACCTATTAATGTAAACAATGCGCTTTGACTTTCATTAAAGGAGAAAGAGGGATAATTCTAATTTCCGTTCTCGTTTAACACAAAAATTTTGTAATACACATATTTCACAAGTGGTAATTCAGATATTAAATCAAGTTTACATTTAACTTAAAACAAAACAGTATGAAATATCAAGCACAACTTACACCAGGACAGATACTATGATATCAACATTTCACTACACGTGGGTCGATAATGGCGCCATGTGAAAACTAGCACTAGCAATGCCTATACCAAAATGTGGGTTACAAAATATTGCAGCTATATTTATAAACCTACAAAACAAGATCAGGGATTATAAACGTTACTATAGGCAATTATGGTAAGTCCTTTTACTAATTATTCGACATATCAAGATATTTCTTTAAATTAAAGACATATCTCATATTTTGGAGTAATTCCACCCTCCTGTGATGTCATCAGATTTTGCAAAATCAATGATTTATTTAGATTTATGCATGATAGGAACGTATCTTCTGTTGGAGTCTTTTTCGATAGTTATTGTAAAAAAATCTTGTTAAAAATAAAATATTTCGAAAGTCTAAGTTATAGATGAATAACCAATGATAAGTTTCAAAATATTGAATCCAAGGGCAATAACTCTGTTTTTATTGATTTCTCTATCAAGTCTACTATGCGATAGATTTTCTTTATTTTTTACAGACATTTTGTATATTTTTGTGAAGAAACAGTTTTATGAAATTGTTATGAATGCTATTATATCGTCATAACCAGTTTTTATTAAATTTTGATAACGTTATTTAAGGAGAATTGCAATTTTCTGACGGTAATATATGATTCTGTTTATGTACATCTCACATCTTAAAAAGTGTGATGACCTATGTATTTTATTTGATGATTTGTTAGTTTAAACTCTAATAAATGGAAATAAATACACTTTTTAAACCTGTATCAGATAAAACTGCGAGTATGGAGTTACATGTACGTTAAAGAAATATCTCTTGAAAATGAGAAATATTTCTTAATTCTAAGAGATATATCTCTAAAAAGAGATATCTCTTTCACTTCGAGAGATATCTCTTTCACTTTGAGAGATATCTATTTCAATTAGAGAGATATCTCTTTCACTTTATACTTTGATATATGTCATTTTAAATTAGAGAGATATCTCTTTCAATCAGAGAGATATCTCTTCACTTTGAGAGATATCTCTTTCACTTAAAGAGATATCTCTTTTACTCTGAGAGATATCTCTTTTACTTTGAGAGATATCTCCTTCACTTAAAGAGATATTTCTCTAAGAATTCCTAGAGAGATATTTCGCAAAGTATAATAGATATCTCTTTAATCGTTGAAAAAGATATATCTCTCAAAGAGAAAAATATATCTCTTTCCAATATTTTTATTAGTTTGATTACTTCTCCCTAAACTGGAAGTCCGCCAAAGCAAATCTTACCATGATGGCTACAATTCCAGGTGAAGATTTCACGTTTACATCATGTGAAGTGTATACAGGTAACAAAAAACAAAGACAATAAATATGTTAGCTAAACTGGATTTAGCCTCTCAGCAACTTGATAACGTTACCCCAACTACCTCCTCAACCTTTCCCGCCATTTGTACACTAGAAGTATTTTGATTGGTTAAGAAATAGAGTTACATCATATCAATGGCAATGCAACAGCGAGAAGTCATTATAATCATCGGGGGGAAAATCATAAGAACTATCTCTTTAAGTTAAAGAGATACCTCTTTTTGAAAATGCATGTATCTCTATAACTTAAAGAGATATCTCTTTTTACATTGATAGAGAGATATCTCTTTACGCTAGCGAGATATCTCTTTCTCTTTGAGAAATATCTCTCTAGCTTTAAGAGATATCTCTCAAAGAAAAAGAGATATCTCCCAAACGTAAAGAGATATCTCTTTTGTTTAAAGAGATATCTTATTTAGTTAAAGAGATATCTATTTTATTTAAAGAGATACATTGTATCTATTTTACGAAGAAATAGTAAAAAAGGGCTTGCCATAGGTAATGCTTATGACAAATATATAATCATTAACTACATGTACCTTGCTCTATTGACCAAATCGCTAACATTTACGTTATTGTTGATGATGCGTTTATCGTTGTACAAAGATGCTGGGTACTGTACACGTCGCCAACTTGTCTTCTCTTACAAATTCTCCAGGAGGGGAAAGAGGTGATGTGGTCTTCCCAGTGAAAATGTGGTCTGGAGTAAGAGGCTCCATTGAGTCAGGGTTATCGACCTCGCTCACTGTAAGTGGACGACAATTCACATAACCTAGAGAATTGAGAATGTTGCGTAGAGTTCTTATCTGACGTTCCCATACGCCTGTTCAATGATTAGCACTGGGTGCATTCAGAACAAAGTCACCCTGTTTCTCTGCTAAGAATGTACTTATTTTCTCACTGTTAGGTGCGCTCTCAAACTCAGTTTTGGCACCGATAAAATTCGTTCCCTGTTCTGGGCGTATTTGTTTCACAGCTCCTCTAATAGCAATAAAACAGCACAAATCATTGATGAAGGTATCTGTCGACAAGTCGTCCAACATCTCAATGTGAACTGCACGATAACACACAGATGAATAACAATCCATATCATCTCACCTCCTTCCGTCCCTGTTTTACCAAGAAAGGTGAAGACAACGAACAGTGATCAATCTCATGAAGGGGCCAAAACAGTCCATACCACAATATGTTCTGCTTTAAGTCTTTCATCTGTGGTCGGTGGGGGCGTACCCTTGATGTTGTTTGCATGCCTCTGCATTCTGGCAACGACAGATATTGTTTTGGTCCAAAATGAGGATCTAAAGAGGAAGTAAAGCATGCTTGAATGAATTTCTGTTTTACAGCATTGTGACCTTGCAGATTTTACTTCGGGGTCTCCAAGCTGCAATTCTGCTTTAAAGACCCCCCAAAATACCATACGGTTTCTTCACGGATCACTAGATGTGGGTGGAGTTCATCTATGGTCATTGTTATTCACCTGGAATTAACCTGGTCAAGATCAAGTGCAGGGTGTTGTGTATAGTTTTGATATACACAGGACATGTCTCGGGGCAGTCTGCAGAGGTTCTGTGGTCATATTGATTCTATAATGGTTGTATCCCTAATGGTAGCTGATATACAGTCTACACTCACCCCCCCCCCCTCTCTCTCTCTCTCTTACTCTCAGTCATTGACTCAATGAATAATTTCTTTTATAAATATAGAGGTATCATAAATTGACAGTATACATTATTTCTATTTTAAAAGTTTGATGGACAGGCGGCCTACAATTGATCAGGATACATGTAAACGGGGGTGTTAACTTAAAATTTTGTCTTTAACATTTTCAGTTTCAATATGAAGTTGCTAAATCAACGTAGGGCCTGTCAGCCACGATGAATCGCTAATACCAGCTACACGAAATCCACCGAAGCATGATTAGCTGGGTTGCTGGAAGATTGTTTAACGTTCCTCTCGAGAATCTTTAACCCATATAGAGACGTCACCACTGCCGGTGAAGGGCTGCAAAAAAGGCCTATGCTCGGCGCTTACGGCCTTTGAGGAGGGAGGGATCTTTATCGTGCCACTCCTGCTGAAACACGGAACCTAGGTTTTTGCGGTCTCATCCGAAGGACCGCCCCATTTAGTCGCCTCTTACGACAAGCAAGAGGTACTTAGGATATATAATTATATTCTAACCCGGATCCGCTGATGAGATTCTGTAGCATCTCTTATTATTTGTACGCGGTTGGCCACAAATACATGGAATCTGCGAGCCTCGTTGTTGATATAGCCAAGCATTACTCTCGAGTTTGTCCAGAATTACTCACTGTCTGAGGGTAAGTTCAACTTCTTCTTTTGGAATAAACTGACTTTCATTTATAATACTGCTGCTGTCAGTTCCAAACGAGGTATCATGATAACCTTCAGAGGTGCTACTCTTGCCTTTGCGATCGCTGAAGTACAATGTACTGTTGCTCCTTTAACAACTCTGAAGTAAGAACACTGTCCATAGCCACTTGTGCTTGCACCTGAAAAATTATGCATCTCAATGCTTACAGGCCTACTAAAATCACCTGGTATGATACATCTTGAGACTGATGAGATATACGTTGTGTTGATCATTGATCCATGCCTTCCATACAGACAGTCTGTCTGCAGGCAGACGGTCGTTCCATCATATTCTACCTTGACACATCTCCTGTAGTATTCGTTTTCCTGTGAGAGTGAAGGGGGAAAGAAATCCTAATGGGTCAAATATTGATGCTACGATGATAGCATGTTGCGCCTCGTGGGAGATGTGTTCTGATCTGTGATTTTGAAGCATAATGCGTCTTCTTCAATACTCCACTTGATCCCAAGGGCTTGTGTTATATTGACCACGTTTTATATATGTATGTTAACAATACTTACATGTATATTAATTTATATGTCGATTCGATATACCCCAGTGAACTCGAAATAAAAGACACCAGTCTTCAATATCTGCTTTATATTTGAATATTGTATTGAACAAAAATGTTAACAGCAAATTAACAACTCAATTCTATGGCCAAACTGGATGCTCAGTTTCTTCATCGTCAACTTCCCCTATTTATGTAGAATACTGCATTATCACCTGCATATGGTGTTTATGTCTCTCAACTGATTCGAATTTGCGAGAACGTGTTCTGCATATGATAGTTTTTCAAATCAAGACAGGCTACTGACAAATAAGTTTTTCATATCTCGTTTAAAGTCAGCATTTCGCACACTTTATGGTTATTATAACGATCTAATTTACAAACAGAGAAAGAGAATCCACTTTGTATGATTTTCTCTCAAAATCGTCTTCCCTGGACAATTTTGTTTCATTTTTTAAAATAAATATAGACATCCATAGCATGTATTCAGAAAAACATGGTTCATTTCTGAGATAGGGCCGATTTTGGCCCTTAAAGCCCCTACCTCTTTGCAAATAAAATCCGTCTATCATCAGGTCGAATGCTGTCTGACGTGTTTCATACCGATAGATATGCCGTTCTTTACATACATATTTTGACTATGGATTATTTCGTTTACCTGATTAAGATATAAGGTTCTTGGCGTGTGTGAACGGTCAACAGGGAATGCTTACTCCTGGGAACACGACCCCCACCTCTGGTGCGTACAGGGGTCTGTGTTTGCCCGACTCTTAATTTTGTATTCTTTGTAGGATTTATAAGATTGATCACTGTTCGTTATCTTCACTTTTCATTATGAACTCACGGTGAAAAAATGGAGCAATATTTTTAAAAGTTAACTTGTATCCACTTAACATAAGGATACCCTATATTCATGTAAAAATTTATCCCCGACTTTGGCCAAACATACCTCAAGTACCCTCTGGTCAGTGTTTTAAAAACAAAATCTTCACTGCTCGGGGATGTTTACATATTGTTACAATAAATCCTGGCCCGCCTGCTCTCAGACTTTAAAAGATGTTTTTACATGTATGTAACTTTTTTCCCCTTTAGGCCCCCACCCCAGAAGCCAGGACTTGAATAACCTTGCATCTGGACTACCTGAAGATGTTAATGCATACAAATATCAAGTGGTAATCATGGCCCTGCTACTCTTGATGCAAATATTTTAAAAGTTTTTTTCTATAACCCTTGCAACCCTAATGTGGCCCCACTAAATCCTTTCGGTCAATAGTTTTTTTTAAAAATGAATCTGCACTGCCTGTCTATTAACATGATAAATCATGGCTTAATTGTTCATCATCATCATCAGATTCTTAAAGAATTCCCAATTTGATCTCCCCTATTGTGGCACCACCCTACCCCCGGGGGTCATGATTTAAATCTACAATCTGTAAGGTAGCATTCACATAAGTTTGTCTTTTGTGGTGAAATGGTTCTTCAACAGATTTTGAAAGATGCCGCCATATTTTCACTATTTCTTAATTCTCTCCACTTTGAAGAGGATCAATGTGATCCTTCATTTGAACAATTTTGAATCCCCTTCAACAAATGATGCTTTGAGGCAAGTTTGGTTGCAAATTGCCCACTGATTCTATAGAGAAAGTAAAATATATGAAAGTCCGATATAAAGTTTTGTTCCAATATTATGGCCCTGACATATAATCCCCCTTCGTCCTGCGACAATGATTTGAGCAAATTTGAATCTGCATTCCTTCAGGATGTTTTGTCTATTACATATTGTAATACCGGTATGACTAATCAGGGCCCTACTGTTCTTGAGAAGATTTTAAAAGAATTCTCATATTTTCCCCACTTTAAAACTTTGGTCCCATATTGTGGACCTACCCTACCCCCAGGGACCATGATTTGAAAATGTTTGAATCTGCACCCTTTAAGTTTCAACACAAGACGAGGGCGAGTCAATAACTAACCAGACTTAACTTATTTCCGGTTGAGAGCCGCCTCTTCTTTTTTATATAAATGCCCTCTAGTGTGATGTACTTTGACCAACGGTGTTCAAGTGCCATCAGCCCAGAACTGAAAAAAGTCAGGCTCCTTTCCATTGACCAACTCCTCAACTGCCGTCACGACTTCTTTATCGGACCGGAAAGGACATCCACGGACATCCATTTTCAAGTTTTGGAATAGGAAGAAGTCGCTAGAAGCTAGATCAGACGAAAAGGCAGGATGTGGTATCAATTCATACCCGTTTTACTCTACAGCATCTATTACAACTTTGCAAGTGTGGACTCTCGCGTTGTCCTGTTACTGCAAAATACCTTTAGAGTTTACCTCAGCGTTTTTCACGGATGGTGGTTCTCAGCTGATCTAGCAAGTTTGAATAGTACACTCGTTATTGTACTTCTCTTGGGTAAAAAGTCCAACTTAATAACGCCTTTTGCGACCCAAAATACTGCACACATGGTCATCGCTTTGCCAGCCGATGGTTGCGTCTTGAACTCCTTTGGCCTCGGTGACCCACTGACGACTCTTGAGCTTTATTCTCTGGCTCATAATAATGAACCCTAGTCTCATCTACAATCACCAGACACAATAGAAAATCATCATTTGACCTAAAACGCTTCAACAAGGCGCTGCATACTGATGCTCTGGTTGCCATTTGCTCATCGCTAAGGGATTTGAGGGCCCAATGGGCTGTTGGTTTGCACATATCTAAACGATCATGTAAGATTGTTGAAATACTATCATGTCAAATGCCTAATGTCTGCGCTATTTCTTCCACTTGAATTCGCCTATCGGAGTATACCAGATCCCGAACTTGCACATTTCTTCGTCGGTGGCATCCAGTGGGCTTCATCTTCTAAAGACGTTCTACCGCGTTTGAATTCTCCTACCCAGAATTCAACCTGAGCACAAGATGGTGCAGAAGACCCAAAAACATCGGCCAACTCACATGTATTTCCTTGCCGGTTTTACCTTTTAAATACAAGTACCGAATTATAGCACGGTACTCAACTTTAGATGAAAAGTATGCCTTTGCATCACTAGCCATGTTTGACATTAAATATCTTATTACAGAATGACTCGATACGCGTGCAATTTTGTACCCAGGTATAAAACATGCATTTGAAACAAGGCATAAAAATCGTGACCGTCTCGGTCAATCAATGGGATAGGCTGGTTAGTTATTGAATCGCCCTCGTCTTTTCTGGGCCAGTATTTTTAAAAAAGATTTTAGGATTAGTTCATCCTATCTAACAAATGACTAATTATCTCCCCTTGCAATGGGACATGGATCCTGAAATAAACCAACTTCTAAGCCCCTTACCCAAAGATACTTTCTGTTTCAATATAATCAAAATATTTCTGTATTACGCTCCTCTACACCTCAATACAATTTGTATTGTAGAGGAACAGAGTGTACAAGTCCAATTCTAATTAGATTGGGATGCTTTGTTCCAAGTTCGGATCACACTGGCCAAGTGGTTCTGGAAAAGACTGTTTACAGACAGACGGATGAATAGACAAAAACATACTCGCTTACATGTGAGCGGATCTAACATGTGAGCATGCATCAAAAAGTTCTTCCTCTATGCAATATTATTTATGATTTCCCACGCTTGCGCAGGGTTTCATCTAGTAATATTTATACCGGAATTATAAATCGTATTCTCCTCTATGAACCAACCAATTTCAGCATGCAACACAATCCGTTCATATTGACTATGAACTAGTTTAAAGCACACGTCTGAGAGAGCGTAATGATTTGAGAGAAAAAAACCACATGTCAGATGTGTTACAAAGATCTCGCCAAGTCACATCTCAAATCAAGATTGTGAACTTACATGGATTATCATCCCAATCTTGTGGTCTCCTGGCTCCAAAATACAGTGCATCGTGCAAAGTTGATAAAAGACAGGGTAAGAAGAAGTGCAACGTCATGTCTATGTTTTGACGTACATTACAATATGACTGTGACATAGGTGGATCTTAGGAGTTCGTTATATGCAACAGAATATTTCCCGACATATGAAAGCAATGTAAACAAACGGTGATTTAGTAAATGAATATAAATACAAGAAATAAACATCACTTTTGAGCTGTTCATGGTCAATATGAACGGATTTGGATTTGAGGCAAATTCTGTGTGAATCGCTAGCGCAATTCACAGAATTTGCCTCAAATCCAGATCCGTTCAAATTGACCATGAACAGCTCAAAAGTGATGTTCATTTCATAAATAATAGAAAATAATATTACTTGTCTCCAATAGAACACATTCACAGTAATGGTCCATACATTATTAGTGAGAAAACAATTATTTTACAAATAATTTGGATAAAATTAAAAAAAAACAACAAATTTTATTTTTGAAAATGCATGCAAGTATGAACTATAACACTTCATGTCAGCACATCTCTTGTAGCGCATTAGCAGTTCATGAAAAGTATGCCAGCATAAAGCATTGCAGTTTATACACTCATGTACTTTCAAAGAAGTTATTTCTTATATTTTGAAATTCATTTCTGTTGGAATTTCCAGCTATTAAAATAGACATACTATATTCATCTGCATTCATACGTGCATTGTTTACAACTGCAACACATTCATGAGAAAATTACTATCTTTAAGATTTGTATAGATATCAAAGGCAACAAGAGGTACTGTGAGCAATGCTCACTAAGAATACCCCCCGCTTACCCCAATCTCCCAAAGGGTGTTGGTAATAGGTATAAACTACCTCTTTTCTGAGTGTAAAAAACAAATGGCATGACAAACCGAACCATATTGCTACTTTAATGTCCAGTGCGCTTGACCTTTGACCTTTTGACCCCAAAATCGATAGGGAACATCTTCATCCCATGGGTAGTCCATATATATGAAATGGTGATGGTAGGTGGAAAGAATAACGCTTTAGAGCCCGGAAACCATATTGCTACTTCGATGTCCAGTGTGCTTGACCTTTGGACCCCAAAATCGATAGGGAACATCTTCATCCCATGGGTAGTCCATATGTATGATATGGTGACTGTAGGTGGAAAGGATAACGCTTTAGAGCCCGGAAACCATATTGCTACTTCGATGTCCAGTGCGCATGACCTTTGGACCCCAAAATCGATAGGGAACATCTTCATCCCATGGGTAGTCCATATGTATGATATGGTGACTGTAGGTGGAAAGGATAACGCTTTAGAGCCCGGAAACCATATTGCTACTTCGATGTCCAGTGCGCTTGACCTTTGGACCCCAAAATCGATAGGGAACATCTTCATCCCATGGGTAGTCCATATGTATGATATGGTGACTGTAGGTGGAAAGGATAATGCTTTAGAGCCCGGAAACCATATTGCTACTTCGATGTCCAGTGCGCATGACCTTTGGACCCCAAAATCGATAGGGAACATCTTCATCCCATGGGTAGTCCATATGTATGATATGGTGACTGTAGGTGGAAAGGATAACGCTTTAGAGCCCGGAAACCATATTGCTACTTCGATGTCCAGTGCGCTTGACCTTTGGACCCCAAAATCGATAGGGAACATCTTCATCCCATGGGTAGTCCATATATATGATATGGTAACAGTAGGTGGAAAGGATAATGCTTTAGAGCCCGGAAACCATTGCGTCTACAGACGGACGGATGGACGGACAACCCGATTCCAGTATAACCCCCCCCCCCCCCCCCACAACTTGTTGCGGGGGATATAAAAACATTAGAAATGTAAATATAGTGAAATATATTCCACTTTAATCATGAAAATGATACAAATCACAAAAGGCAGTGATTATAATGTTATGATATATAAAAAATACTTAATAAATAAAAAGCAAGAACTATATATCACATGTTCATAAAATAGTATGTTGGTAGAATAAATTGATATTCTTAACGACTTAAAATAATCGAGATTAAAGCTTGTAAGAAAACAAATGTTGAAGATGTGATGTGTCAAGCAAAAGTGACTGGAAACATGTAGCTAAGTCTTTGTAAAAGACTTATTTGTCCTTTACAGGAACGATGTTTCAAATTAGCATGACTCAGTATTCATAAAACTATAAAAAAACCAAAAACAAAACAAAAAAAAAACCCGTCAGACAAAAATTCAGAAGGAACTACAACATAAATGTACACAGATTGAATAACACATACATCTACTCACTGACCCTTTGAGTTACAATTTTACTTTCTCATTCAATCTACAATCTCTCAAATAAAATAAAGTAATATTTGTTCATCTGAAGCACCACTAAAGTATGGCACCACTAAAATATGACAATATAATTGAAAAGCATGATACATTGCGAGACACACGAGTACAATTACGTTGTGATACAACAGTCTGTCACATTGAAAGGAAATGTATCTGAGATAGGTTTCATTCCACCATTCTTTTCAGCATAAAACTATTTGTTCAGGCATAAACTCACTCTTTGTTTTTCCATTAAGCCAAAAGAAAAAAGAAAAAAAAAGGTGTGTTTTCGTTTACCCGACCAACCCTAAATTAAATTTTTTTTTCCTGACCCAATTTTCAGATAAATTCCAGTCCTTAATTTATGTACACTTCATTTCTCAAATTAAATAAATTTAATAAGTACAGGCTCGATATTCAAATTATCGGAAAATCGGAAATTGTCAAAATGGTGTCGTGTATGCTTTCTGCAAGTAGACCAACACAGATTCACATGCAATCATGTATGAAATAGAGTAAAATCAGTTGTCAAAATGTCATTTTTTGGTTTATTCTAGTATTTTACCCATTACTGAACACTTGATGCAACATGTCAGTACTCACAAATGTATGTATCGTGTATAAGTTTCTTCCCCAGTGATACCAGGCAAATTTTTACTGAATAAACAAAAAACCAAAGAAAAAATATTTGCCTACAACAATCCTAATTTTTTTCCCCAAGATGTAATAGGAAACACACCTATTTCATTTATTTATTTTTTTGGCTTCATCCATGTGGTTCCTGTAGCATCTGGGTTCTGTAGCTCCAAGTCCTGTGACCTGCCGGTCCTGTATTAAAAGGGTTCTGTAGTGTGTGGGTCCTGTATGATGCAAGTCCTGTAGGATGTGAGTCCTGTGATGTGTGGGTTCTGTATCAAAATGGTTCTGTAGTGTGTGGGTCCTGAGAGGTTGGTCCTGTAGCGTTTGGGTCCTATAGTGCGTGGCTCCTGTAAGGTGTGGGTCCTGTAAGGTGTGGGTCCTGTAGTGTGTGAGCCCTGTAAGGTGTGGGTCCTGTGAGATGTTGTTCCTGTAGCGTTTGGGTTCTGTAGCATTTGGGTTCTGTAGCGTTTGGGTCCTGTAAGGTGTGGGTTCTGTAAGGTGTGGGTCCTGTGAGATGTTGGTCCTGTAGCATTTGGGTCCTGTAGTGCATGGCTCCTGTAAGGTATGAGTTCTGTAAGGTGTGGGTCCTGTAGCATTTGGGTCCTGTAGTGTGTGGGTCCTGTAAGGTGTGGGTCCTGTGAGATGTTGGTCCTGTAGCGTTTGGGTTCTGTAGCATTTGGGTCCTGTAGTGCGTGGCTCCTGTAAGGTGTGGGTCCTGTAGCTCTGGTGAGGTTACACTTTGTCCTGTTCTCTATTAGATTCATTACCAACAGGCTTGATACTGACTTTCTCATCCTCTGGGTCTAGATAATTATACAGGGGGAACTCGCAACAGCACAGACATTTAAAAAACCCTGGAAGGCAGCCATAGCAGGAAGGGGGTAGGAGGATCAGAGGGCTGGTCCTTTTCTTGTACTGTAAGTAAGCTTCATCTCTGCAATAAATGATACAACAATGTATAACAAAATTTTGAATTCAATGTGTTTTTCATCTGAAGAAAATGAAAATCAACCAGCTACTTTGAGCTTTTAAGGTTTATTAGAGAATGGAGCAATGGATATCAGAATATCAATTGAACACTATATAGTTTTTTAATTTTTCTACGATTGGTGATGTTAAATTCCTTTCAATATCTCTCATCACATATTTTCTCAAGTAATGGGATAATTTACAGTCAAACCTGTATTAAGAGACCGTCCAACGGAGAATGGAAAAAAGGTCACATATGACAGGTGGTCTCTTAATACAGGTTGCCTATTTTCCACAGTTAATTGATAAAATTTTGCGAATAATTTGTACAATGGAGAAAATGACTACATGTATTTGGAATTTATCATTAAGAATATCAAGTACGGTTTAAATAGTTGTAAAATAAAATTAATAATACACTGTAGTTAAAAATCTAGAATGTTGTATCATAATTTATTATTCATTACATTTTATCTGTTTAAGAATGATAAACATGCATTTCATATTACACATTTACGTGAGATTTATATCTCATTTATGAACTGCATGTAAATTTTCTAAAACTTATAAACACTTTGTTGTAAAGAGTATTTATGTATAGCCTACTTGTACACTAACTAAAAAATGCAATGCTTGTGGTAAAAAAGCAAATGAAGTGTTGTGTCTCCTTTTGTACAATACATGCTGGAAATATGTTATTCAATTTGAGAAACATTATTTAAATAAATCACAATATCGATTCATTGTACATGCACAGCAAATCTTTTAAGCTTTGAACTAATGCAGGCAACTTTCTTGAACTCGGACGTGTCAAATACTCGGGACATGTCAAAGTGAGCCGCTAGTTCCGGTCATTATTCTAGAAACCTCGAGTATCTCATGCAGGAAAAATTTCAGTCCTAAAGCACAATATTTACCTGATTTATAAAACGAAAGTGTTAGGGGCGATAATTCCCAGAATAGTCGGCTCAACCAAAATCGAAAGTAGTAATCGCGGTGTAATCAAAAAATGTACAGTCGTTAAATAGAGGTAAATTTTCGTGAAAATACACGAAAAGGTTGTAGAAATCATGGTCGTTGGTCGCGTTAGACAGGTAGTCGTTTAATACAGGTACAATATATAAAGTAACGTCTTGGGGGGAACTTTTTATGGTCACATACGACAGTGAGTCGGTTAATACAGTGGGTTGCTATGGCAGTTTTGACTGTACTACAATTTATTTTATCTTCCTTTCAATATCTGCTATAGTAAAGAGGTGATTTTCTATGATTAGTGATTTTCAGTATCTCTCATCCGATTTTATATAAGGAAGAGGGAACATTTTCTATGATTGGTGATTTTAACTTTAAATACATCTCATCTGATTTTTCCCTGGTAGAAGTATGACTTTCTGTGATTGGTCATTTTGACTTACTTTCGATATCTCTCATCTGATTTTTTCTCTAGTAGCGGAATACCACTAAGGAAGAGTAAAATAGCCATGGTAAACAGTGGACTGAGAACTCCAGCCCACTTCCCATCCACACAGATACTCGTGCTGATAATGAACATCCCAATCCAAATGATGATTTCGCCAAAGTAGTTAGGGTGGCGGGAGACTTTCCACACACCTACAATAAGTATCAACATTTTCAAAACTGCTTTCCATTTTTCAGCTATACAAATTCTAAGCATTACTATAGTAAGGAAATGAATTGCCCTGGTAGTCTAGTTGTTAGAGTACTTGCTTCACAATTCAAGGCCCGGGTTTGATTCTCTATTCCAGAGCAAAACATAGCTAGTGACTGTTACTACTCCAAGAACTTGGCATTAGAGGTAAATATTACAGGTGTTCTCAGACATGAACTGTGTCTCAGGATAAAGAACCCTCACCACAACAGGTCATAGTTCCATGCATAAGTCAAATATTTGAAGGCACTTCACTTAAAGCTGGTGATGTCTTTATATGTTTGAAAAAATACATGAATGGGACAAAAAATGGGACGTATAACAACACATACATGTATTTTCTATAAATCACATCTCAGTAAGTCATGCAGGTCTATGTGTAAAGTACATATATTGATCATATTAAACATCACCTTTATCGCACCATTTGCCTTTGTTGGCAGGATTATTTCTGAAACCAAACTTCTGAAAGTCTGCAAAGGTTTCAATCAATAATCCTGTAACAAACAGTACAGCACCAATAATGTCCTGTGGTGTCCAGTCATTGTCAGGGGTCAGATAAACAGCACTGTCTGGGGCATTCACAAATATTACAGGAAGACTAACTGTAAACACCCAAAATGCCTGTAAATAGAAGGGGGATAAATATACACATGTATGTTACATGGCTTAGTAATCTGTGAACCAAAGGGGGTCACATATGTTACATTTGGTAATCTATAATCTATATCACATGTATTAGGACCAAAAATTACCTGTTGTAACCAATAACTCATTATTGCTGCAATTTTTTGTGTGCATCATACATTGTATGTGCTTGTCTGTGATACAGATGTTTCAACACGACATCAGACAATTAGATTATCAGCCGTACACATCAATCAACAACAAAGGCATCCCAACATATTTTTTTCACTTCTCAATTAAGGAGGTAGATCCAACTAAAAATCACATATCAAAACCATTTTTCATTATCTATCAGGAACCGGATACACTATGTACTCAACACATTTTATTGAGGTCTTTGTACATGTTTGTGTCTGTAAAGTTTTAATAACACAGAAGAAATGATGGGTCATTGTCAAGACATTTAACTCTACTACAACTTTCAACATCATTTAAAAACAAGAGGCACATGGGCCACATCGCTCACCTGAGTCACCTTGGCCCATATCTAAAGATTTTCTTCATATATTAGTATGTAAATTTTTTATCCCTCATTGTGACCCCATCTTACCCCCGGGGCCATAATTTGAACAAACTTGAATCTGCACTATATCAGGAAGCTTTCATGTAAATCTCAGCTCTTCTGGCCCAGTGGTTCTTGAGAAGATTTTTAAATGACCCCACCCTATTTTTGCATTTTTGTGATTATCTCCCCTTTGAAATGGGCATGGCCCTTTATTTGAATAAAGGATGCTTTGCGCCAAGTTTAGTTGAAATTGACCAAGTGGTTCTGGAGAAGAAGATGAAAATGTGAAAAGTTTACAACAATAACGAGGATGACAGACAACGGACTTTTGATCAGAAAAGCTCACTTGAGTCTTCGACTCAGGTGAGCTAAAAAAGAAAAGAAAAATGATCAATTGAGTCTATAGGATATAAATTTAATGCAGCTATATCAATTCTAAATGCTGTATCTATGTAGTATATCAAAATGTATTGGGATTTCATGTAAAATGTTGTCACTGCTTTTTCACAAGTCCAAATGATGTACATGTACGTAATCTACATATTATTGACTACTACACCTGAAAGGTCCAGAATCCTGCAAATGCCAGGCAGTTTTCCCTCTTATCATCAAATCGTTTGTCTTCTCCAATCTTTATAATCCTGTAGAGCAGATAACCAGAAAGACGAAGGCCCCATATAACAATGAAAACAGTCACCATAATCTGACGCCATTGGTATGTCTGGAAAAGAAGAACAGGACCGTGGTATAAAACATGTATTATAATGAAAGAACCATGTAATGCAAATAATTCTACTTACTTCTGCAAGGAAAAATGTTAGTACTCCCAAAATAACAAAGTTCGTGCCCCCTGCAAAGTCCGTGACTTTGTCAAACTTGCATGAGCACGCCAACAAGAAGAAGGAAAACTGCATGGCAACTGTCACAATGGCACATATCGCCAAATTGTTTGTGTCCGTCTCAAAAACGAGCATTTTACCGAGTTTGTGCAAAAGATTCAAGTTGTAACCTGAAACATGTAAGAGTGGTGTTACACTACATAGAATACTTAATATTTGCTTTTATTCAACAGTAATGTAAAAGAAAAAAAAAGTGGTGGAAATAATGCAATCAGTTTAAAATATTTCTGCTAATAATGTGCCAGGGTTCAAATGGGGCCATGGGGCATTCTCACACATGAAAGTCAAAAATACAATTAAATTTCATGATTATGCATAAATCTACCCCCCCCCCCCCCCCCTATACACATTTTAATAAAATTTTGGTTATTTTTTTTGCGAATTGCGTTGGACATGTTCATAAATTATCCTATGAACAACATACAATGTAGGACGATTATATCTATAATCTAGTACATGTGTATAGCTGGTGTATGAAAATGTGATGTACAATGCAAGTATTTTGTATAATGGTTTCTAACAGGTCTGCCCACGATTAAACCGTTATATTTTATTTAACATCTGTAATATTTTTTAACATTCTATTTTTAGGGGTACATGTTTGTCATATTCTTTAACAGTGTTTAAGCCTATAGGAGCTAAATTATTAACAGATTAATAAACGTGTGTAATCTTTCCTTACCCTCCCACAAAAGTTTTTTTTAAGTTAGGCCTATATAATATCATATCCATATCTAACATATATAATATTTTCTTACCTTTTAAAACCCAGCCGTGCTTAAAAAGCTTGCGTAACTTAAACAAACTTGGAGATGAACTGCATTATATAACACACGTGTATACAAAGTTATACAAACACACCAAAACGTGACCGGATGTTTTGAGTTTGGTTCCTCCGAGTACCAGTTTAAATTAAATTCGTATTTCGTCATTCAGCTGTTTCGGTCCTGTTAGAAATAAACTTTTCAGCTTTAGTGGGACACGTGTGTTACATGTGTCAATACGCGTAGCTCACCTAAGCTGAAGGCTCGCGTTTTCTGATTACTCTTTAGCTCACTTGAGCCGAAGGTCCAAGTGGGTTTTTCTAATCAAAACTTTCCGTTGTCCGTCATTGGCGGCGTCGTAAGCTTCTCACATTTTCATCTTCTCCTCCAGAACTTCAACCAAACCGAGCACAAATCATCTTTGGGTGAAGAGAATTCATGTTTGTTCAAGTGAAGGGTCATGTCCTCTGTGTCCTCATCAAAGGGGAGATAATCGTAAAAACAGGATGGGGCATTTAAAAATCTTCTCAATAACCACAGGACATAGCCTGCACTTGTTTCTGTAAATAACTTACGACCTCTGTATACTAATAATAAACGCATGTTATTATTAGTATACGGAGATCGTAAGTTATTTACAGAAACAAGCTAGTGTCTGTGCCACAGAGCCGGAAAAGTTCAATTTATGTGGAAGCTTTCTGACATACTCCCCAGATAGCAAGACAACGTCGGGCCAATGTTGGCCCAATTTATTTTTACAACGTTGGGCCACTGTTGGTAGTCCTATGTTGGCCCACGGTCATTTTGCTCATCGGCCCAACGTTGGTCCAACATGTTGGCATACTGGTGGGCCAATGTAGGTATAATTGTAAGCCAACTTACAGCCAATATAATATTGGTAGTTGGTTGTTTTGGTTGGCCCTTTGTTGAAATGATGACATTACTGTTGGGCCAACGTAGATAATATTGTAAGCCAACTAACAGCCGACAAATAGACTGGTTGGTTATAGGTTGGCCCTTCATTGGTTGAAAGGATAGGTCGGATATTGACGGTTATTGATCTAAAGCTTCTTTTTTGTTGGTCAATTGTTGGCTATACTAGTAACTTACATCTATGAAAACAAATTGAATGAATACCTGTTGAAAATACATTTGTAAATTATACTTATATTGACCTTTTCCCATGATTGTTTGAAAAAGTACAATACACATTTTGACCTGCATTCATAATGCATAAATTTAGAAAGAAAACATTACAAATGATTCTCTGTAAAATGATTTTTTATATGAATTAAATTGTCAAAAGTTACAAAATAGGTTTGAAATAGATGATGGTAGACATTTCTGGAAAATAATGATTTAAAAGTTTTCAATCCTGGCTCACTTCCTCGCTGTCCTTTTGTTGCCTTTGCCGCTCTTTCAGATTTTCTTTTTTATCCTGATAGCCTCTGATTGAAAATACAAATAATTTGGTATTGAAAACAAATCAAGTACTGGTACAGAATCCAACATATAGATCATATAATTAAGTCTTTTAAAGACAATAACGTACATGTATATTACAGGTGCATATTGGTCTATAAACCTGAGTATACCTCTATCAAAAAACATGATCATGTATACAATAAACATTAGATGGAGACAAGTTGAGAGAAAAATGTTCAATGCTCTACTACTTACTTACTATGTCTCTTAATTCTAGATTTGATAGCCGTCTTTTTGTTCCTTTCCCACTCCAATTTAATTGCAATGCTAAGGTTGTCGCCATAAAAAAGGACAGTATCCCTGAACACATGTTTGAACACTGTCGCCTCCAATGCATACAAGTTTTCCAAGCTTTAAATCACAAACATATATTTATATTAGTTAACTGAAACGACCTTTAGATACATGTACAAAATAATAAATGTATAGTGTAGTATTTATTACAAATGTACAAAACAATGTATTTTACATGTACAGTATTGAAGTGAACTTAGCAGAGCAACAACCAAATACAGGCACCTAGCACGAGTTACTGAATATCTACATTAACTTCAAGTGCCTTTGAGCATAAACATGATAAGAATGGGAACAATTTACACAGTAAATTTGAAATATATTAAAGATGATTATAAATATATTCATACTTACATCTTTTTTAAGAAGCAGCTGCATGTAACAGTTGAATAATCCAAAATTTTAAACTCCCACTTCTCACTTGCTCTGCATATTGAGTTTATCAACCATCTGTGAGTAATTGAATTTGACGGCTCATTCCACAGTTTGGTGTTTTAATCGCTGCGACTCCCCAGTTTTAACAACTCGCCTGAGCTTTGTTTCAATCTAATTATAAAACTGGTTGGAGTGTCTTGATTTATATATTTATTCACATCCTGTCCCAAGGAACTTATACTGTTATAAGAAAACTTTTATTCAGTTTTCTAATGCAACACTCATGAAACAATTTAAGTCATTCATTCATAGATTGGGTTAAAATTTTGAGCTTAGGATTTCAAATATAAATAAATAATCATGCACCCGCTTCAAAGAATAGAAAAAACAACGACTATTCAATGTGTTGGTCACATTCTTAAGTTCTTAAAAACAAATATAAATGGATGTAGTCATCCAATTGCATGCATGAACAAAGAATGTCCTCTAACTATATCAGAATCTGCCTCTTCAATGCAATCACAACATTCTCGTGTGAAAAATGTACTAAGTATGTTGATAAACTTTTCTCTCGCCCCTCGATTTGGTCCCTCGCTTCGCTCAGCACCAAATGTCTTGGTACTCTAGAAAAGTTTACCAACATATACTTGGTGAGTGTCAACTTTGTATGTTATGTTGTGACTGTTTGTATTTGTATGTTATATTGCACTGCAGGAAAGTTACCAGCACGACTACTACCTCGATGCGCACACACCAAGTTCCTCAATAACATATCTTTTTGAGTATGATACAGATACAGATACAGAAAGTGATGTTTAGCAATGCAGGACAGTGCGCAGTAGGTTGATATTTATTTATTTGATAGAATGCATACTTAGTGATTTCAGTGTAAATTTATCATTTAAGTATACAGTACGTACATGCAATCATATTTACACTCATTATATATAATGCTATTGATGAAGTTTGGGTGTTAGGTCACGTATGCAACTCGGTATGCAAGATTCATAATTATGTAAAAACGGAAGATAACTCCATCTGCGCCATGTGTGTTTTTTCTTTGTCTCTGGTTGAAAGAGCTATGGCTCTTTGCACATGTGTCAGTATTTAGGTATCGTACATTTATGTAAGTATAGTCGATAGTAACTATTATAGTTATAATGAAGTGAATTCTATTGATAATATACCCTTTTTCAGTATGTGTACTACGTCACAATTAACATTGCTAAGATGTGTACTACATCATAATTAACATTGCTAGGATGCATGATCATATTTGACTGAAGTAACTTGTAGTTACAATGTTATTCTTTTACATTTATTGTAGTAAATCGTAATCAACACAATCCTCATATTCAACGTAATCAGCATATTCAACGTAATCATCATATCAACGTAATCATCATATCAACGTAATCATCATATCAACGTAATCGTCATATTCAACATAATCATCGTATTCATCGACATCATCATAACGAATAAAAATTAAACGCACTCACAAGGAAAATTGTCTCATCTCTGGCCAGTACAATAGGAATTAATAAAAAAAATAAATTGAGACAGCTCTTTAAAAATCTTATCAAGAACCAATAGGCCAATTTTAATCAAACTTGGCACAAATCATCTCTTGGTAAAAAGATTTGGATTTCTCCAAATAAAGGGTCATGTTCCTTCCTAAAGGGAAGGGGGGTATCAAGAAATGGCAAAAGTGGGATGTGGTCATTTAATCGAAAATCTTATTTTCAAGAACCACTGGGCCAGAAAAATTGAATTTTACATGAAAGCTTCCTGGTACAGTGTACATTCAAGGTTGTTCAAATCATGACCCCCGCGGTAAGGTGGTCACACGGATTAAAGGTTTAGATTGGGATATATGTATAGGGAAACTCTCTATCTTCTCATTAGGAACAGCAGTACCATCAATACTCGTATTAAGGGGAAATGATTGTGACGTTTTTGAAGTCATTGTGCAACTCAAACTGACGTATGTAGGTCATGGATGTCGTAACATTGATTGAATATGATTCTTGTTGATATTGGGTTGTTTTTTTTTTTAAAAGTATTGATACATAGCATTTAACAATAGAAACCAAATCTTGATTAAATAATTTGAAGGCAGTACCGAGCTGATGTTTTTAACGATTGTAACGTATAACGACACATGCGCGTGATTTTCGGCACAATGTTTACGTTGTCAGCAGACGGAAATTGACAGATGGCGAGGTATCGCAAACACGGATGTAGGTCTGCAAAAAATGTTTCTAGATATTCTAAGATCTCTTCTACTCAGAAGAAACGGTGGACAAAGGAGCCACAACACTCTGATCACAGTTGCTGTGCACGTAAGTAGCCAACACCGACAAATATAGTCATATAGTTAGATCCGCCCACTTAACGACCAGTCGCTTTGTTTCGGTTCAATGAAAATACAATAATGTAGCCTAAAGTAGCACAATAAGTATGTAAATACAATGCCTGGCTACAAGTCTATCGGTCTTTTTTCACTGAGAAGTTCAATGTGAATGCACCAGAGGTTGTCAATATCCTAGAACTAGAACTACACGTCTAAAGTGCATATAAACATATAAATATGTCTCATCGATCAGAGAAAATGGGATTCCGTGTGCATACATGCAGAATATTTATTTGCAAACATCTATATAAGCTGGGTTCAAATATTCCTTGTGAATTCAAAATTCTGTGACAAGTATTTCGATCTGAACATTTGCACATTTTTTTTACATCATTTATCTTAGCCAAAATTTCCAAACACAAACAATATTAACATGCTTTAATGTAAATTAGAAATTTACTCTATCATCAACTACTTAGCAGCACTCATCAAATAATAAGCAACTTCTTTAAATCCTACATAATTTGTTACATGTAGGACTAATTTACAGACATGAATTAACAGAATCCAGCGTCTGTATACAACAGGAAGTGGTCAAGGGGAGAACAACTGGACTTAGAGAATAGTTTTATTTATTTCCCATTAAAAACTCATAAAACATATTTGCAAGTGATATTGTAAAAGTGTTTAAAAATCCCATTCAATAAGACACCCACCCACCCCTTATAACCTCCTTCCCATAGAACATATCATCTAGCTCTCCCCCAAACCATGAACCACCATTAAAAAAAGGAATAGTGTTTGGTTGTTTTTTTTTGGGGGGAGGGGGGGGGGGGTATGTGTGTGTGTGGCAACGATTTGAACTGAAATTTTTCAAATTTTATTTCCCCATTTTCAATGTTTACAATGCGTAAACAAAGGTATTTCTGATGGTCAGGAAAGCAATTGTTGAATTACAAGTGAAATACATCACTCACAAGTCTTTGTGATGTAAATATAACAGGAAGGGAGAAAATGCAACGGACCAGACCGGGATTTGAACCCGGGCCCCCTGAATCTCTAGCCAAGTGCTCTACCAACTGAGCTATGTGGCCACCGCTTATAGAACCCGGCTGACCGCTACATTGCTCCCTCTTTAAATTGTCTTTGCTCTTGTATACATCAACCCAGGCTCTTAATCCCCTGGCAGACATTTTCACCTGTCAGTTCCAGGGCTGGTCTATGGCCCAAAATGTAACAGGAGGGGAAAATATGCAATAGACCAGATCGGGATTCGAACCCAGGCCCCCTGAATCTCTAGTCAAGTGCTCTACCAACTGAGGTAACTGACCACCGCTGATAAAACCCCTATGACTGCTACATTTTTCCCTCCTGAAATGTATTCACACTGGAAGACATCAACGCAGGATGTTAATCCCCTGGTAGGTATTTTCACTTGTCAGTTCCAGGGGCTGGTTCACGGTACCAAAAGTAACAGGAAGGGAGAAAATGCAACGGACCAAACTGGAATACGAACCCGGATCCCCTGCATTTCTAGACAGGTGCTCTACCAACTGAGCTATCCGACTACCGGCGATCGAACCCGGCTGACCTCCACATTCCTCCCTCCTTAAACTGTCTCCGACATCGAAGACACAACCCAGATTCTTTTGCCCCTGGCAGGACTTTCATCTTGAAGTCCAGGAGTGATCAACGGCACCAAATGTAACAGAAAGGGAGAAAATACAACGGACCAGACTGGGACTCGAACACGGGCCCCCTTGTCAGGTGCTCTACCAACTGAGCTGTCCGGCACCGGCGATAGAACTCGGCTGCCTGCTACATTCCTCCATCCTTTAATGTCTTCACACTTGAAGACATCAACCCAGAACCTTAATCCCTAGGCAGGCCTTTTCACATGTCAGCTCAAGGGGCTGGTCACGGCACCAAATGTAATAGGAAGGGAGAAAATGCAACAGATCAGACCAGGATTTAAACCCAGGCTCCCTGAATCTCTGGTGTTTTACCAACTGAGCTAACTAGCCACCGGCGATCAAACCCGTCTGACCGCTGTATTTCTCCCTCCTTCAATTTTTTTATCCCTCGAAGAAACACCAGATTCTGTAGCCCATGACAGGACTTTCACTTGCAAGTCCAGGGATGGTCAACGGACCCTATCGGAGTTTGAACCTGGGCCTCCTTAATCTTTATTATCGGTTACATAGTTTGGTGCCGTGACCAGGATTCCTGAATAAAAAACCACGGCTTCACATCCTTCTAGTTTGATATGGTAGGGCGAGTTACATCGACACCTAGAGTTGAAAAGTTATAATCTACCCAGGGTGCAAGGAGTAAGCTTTTGTCTGTCCGTCGTCATTCTCCTTTTCCCTCTGTGGTGGATGAATGCGAGAGTGTAGAAGGACAGAGTATTCATAATCAAATTTCAGATATGGGGAAAGCACTAAACGAGCTGATATCTGACTACCAGGGATGCAGAGACGAGCTGGAGCAGACATTGAGATGTAGACGCCATGTTTCATTTGGGTGTGAATGAGAGAAAAACAGAAAACAGAAACTTCTCTAGCAAGCATAAGAGAAATGCATGAAAGTAGAGCACCTGCACCAATATATTTTGCAATGAATGAGAGAGATGCGAGAGGTCATGATAGGTTGCAGACAACTATGTCTGCTGCCTCTGCAGATACTAGTAGTCCCCACAGACAGGTTAAGAAAAGATAAAGAACCAGACAAGTGTGGGGGTAGAAGTCGAGCTTGGCCAGATTATCTTGTGCATTTTGAGCAAGTGTATGCCGTTGATGGTTGGTCATATGCATATATGTCCCAACAGCGTATTATGTCCTTTTAAGGTGAGAACATATTAGGTGAAATATCTCAAAGCCAACTTAAAGATTATGGTACTCTTAAATCCATTTTAGTACATATATTTTGCCCCCAGGAGCTCATAGTAGACCTCAATTACGCAAGGTGGAGGAAAGTCCCTCTGATCAGGGGTATGCTCTTAGGAGATTAGGAAATCTAGCTTTCCCAGACATGTCTTATGCAGATAGGGAAATAGTCATTGTAGAGCAATTTATGAATAACATTGGGAATACTGACATTTGGTCTCGTGTCATTTTACACCATCCTAAGGTATTAGAGAGTGATATTTCTTCAGCCACATAATTCAAAGCAGTTAAGGGGCAACACATTTCTATCACTAAGCCTAATTGTTGCTGTACAGTCTAGTCAAGTTAAATCCCCTGATGAATTGTTAAGTGCATTGAAGTCTTTAGAAATTAGCATTGAATTAATAAACTGTCTAATAAGCAACGGGAAGGTAAACGTCAGTTAGGAAAAGTTGTAGAAAGTTACAATTGTCATAAATTGGGCCATATAGCAAAATTTTGTACGGCTTAAAACACTAATGTCCCTGTTAAGGTAGGTCAAAGTAACACCAAATCTGCTTCAACCCAGTCTGAAAATATTCAGGAAAACAGGTAGGGGTAACCCTAGAAGCCCATAGGGTTCCTCAGAAAATTAGAGTAAACTTGGTGCAGAAAACGTGTAAATAAGTTTTTAGCTGACACTGGTTCTCAGGCTTGTTTGATTGACAATGTTTGTATGCATTTAGAAAATAGACCCCCTATTAGACCTTGCTCTTTGTTTTTGTCCACTGCGGATGTTAGTGAAATGCGTGTTTTAGGGAATATTGCCTTAGAATTTCGGATAGGAGATATTATGTTTTTGTTATGAATTCATTGTTACTGAGTTGGGAAAATTGAGTTGGTATCGATTTCTCCGAGAGCAATGATGTGGCATTTCATATATCCAGAGGTCTCTTAGTGCTTGGAGGTCAGTCTGTTCTGTTAGGAAGAGAGACAGCTCTTGTCTGGCTAGAGTTAAAGTTGCCAAGAACATAGTTGTTTCCCCTGACTGCGAATTGGTATATTGTAATAGTTCCTACCTATTCATTTGACAGTGTTGACAAATCTGTACAAAGTTTGATTGAGCCCTATCAGCTTTTTAATCAAAAGGTTCTGCTAGTTTCTACATGTAGGACTTTAGGCAATCCAGAGAAGATTTTATCTTTAATTGTAAATATTTCCAACAGTCCTGTTAGGTTCAAGAAACACACAATTGTAGCTTCTGTACACGAGGTTTACATTTTGAATTCAGAGCCTGGGAGTGATCTTATTTCTCCAGAGCTCCCTCAACATTTACTGTCTACGTATGAGAGGCCTAGTTGCAATTTATCTGGAAAAGAAAATTCTCAGTTGGTAGAACCCTGATACAATTTTCCGGTTATTTCTGGCATGTGCAATGCTCCCAGTTGTTATGAGAGGTTAATTGAATTAGTTCTCAGAAGTCTGAGATGGGGAAAATGCCTTTGCCATTTAGATGACAGCATTGCCTTTGGAAAATGTTTTGATCAAGTTTTAGAAAATCATAAGATCGTGTTTACTAGACTTGGGCCATCGAATTTGACTTGGGGAAACCTTGCAAATGTGATCTGTTTCAAAATGTAGTACCATTTCTATGTCACATAGCGTCAGACAAAGCAATTCAGTATGATTCTAGTAAATGTTACAAAGTTAAAGAATGACCTGTGTCTAATAACATGTCTGATGTTAGAAGTTCTTTTAGGTCTAGCTGATTACGATAGGAGGTTTATTCCTGAGTTTTCAACCATTGCCGCTCCCTTAAATTATTTAACTAGAAAAGGGAAGAAATTTTGTTGGACTTCTAAATGTCAGACCTCCTTTGAGTCTTAAGGAACCTCTTTGTTGAGTTCCTATTCTAGCTTATCCAGATAGTACATCAGAATTTATTTTGGATACAGATGCTAGCATGTTAGGTATAGGTGCTGTTTTGTCTTAGATTCAGAATGGTGAAGAGAAGGTTATAGCTTATGCCAGTAGAACATTGAAAAGTCAGAAGTCAGTTATTGTACCATTTACAATGAAGTAGTTGGCAGTGGTTACATTTATCAGGCAGTATCAACATGTCTTGTGGGGGTAGACATTCCACGATCAAAACATATCATGCATCGTTTATCTGGCTTAAGAATTTCAGGAATCCAGAAGGAAGTTTGGCTGGATGGCGTTCAGTATTAGAGACGTATGATTTTTGCCATTCAGAATAGGCCAGGGAGGTTGCATTTTAATGCCGATGGTTTGTCCAGGCCTTTCAGTTACTGCAAACGCAAGGATTGTCCTGATTGTCATTTGGGGGAGTATGTAGATTCTGGTAGTCAAACAGATTAGTGCCCATGCAATTGGACAGAAATTCATTGTCCTCTCCCACTGGGATTGTTTCTGTGAGAACCGTAGATAGATTCAATTCGGCGGAGTCAGGGTCTCGCAATTCTGCTGATGACAATGGTGTAAGTTGTGATTATGAAATGGTGTCTAACTGGTTAGATACTTGGTCAGTTGATCAATTAAGAACTTGGTAGCATCAAGAGCCTGGAATTAGACAGTTTATCAATTTGAAAGAAAGCATCATAGTTAAGCCTCCTAGATGCGTCTCCTGACTTAAAAACTTATTATGTTTTATGAGAGTCTTTGAAAACAATATGTGGTATTACAAGTGGATTTTACCAAATGATAGGGAGTCTTTGTTGTTAGTTGCTTAAAGGCAAACCAGATCTCAGATATTTCATGATTTATATGATAACAGAAATGCTGGTCACTTGAGTATAGAGCGTACCACAAAATCTGTCAATCGTAGGGTGTATTGGCCTGTTATGTCTTCTGGCATTAAGCGTTAGTGTAAAGAGTGGGATGTTTGTGTGAAAGCTGGTCCAGGTTTAAGAAAATCTCCTCTTCACCAGTCAATCACAGGCGCTCCATTAGATAGGGTACACTGTAGGCATAGATAATCTAGCAATGACAATGAGTACATCATAATTTTCTGTGATTATTTTTACAAGTCGTCTGAAGCTTGGACAGTTTCTGTTCATACTGCATTGGCAGTTTTGAGACAAAGTAGTAGCTGAAAGTTTCTGTAGATTTGGTTTTCCTAAGTAGATTCACTCAGATCAAGGTCGTGAGTTTGAGTTAGAACTTTTGAACAGTGTCTTGTGTGAGAAATTAGACATCGATAAGACATGCACTAGTCCATATAGGCCACAGTCAGATGATTTAGTTGAGGATGAATGTGACTTTGTTACAAATGTTCAAACGAGAATAGGGATAATTGGGATGATAATATTCCTTATGTCCTTACCGTATGTAGATCTACTTTTCAAGAAAATACAAGTTGCTCTCCAAATCATATTTTGAACCCAGTAGATCATATAGGAAATCCTCCTTCTACTCCTAATTGCCCTGTAGAATATATAGAGTGGTTAAAGGCAGTTTTGGCTGGCACTTACAATTTTGTGTCTGAAACCCTTAGACAGGCAGCAGTCAAGCAAAACAATATTACGATAGGGGATTAAAGCCAAGAGAATAGTCTGAAAATGACTTTGTCTGGAGGTGGTATCTACCAGCTGCCGGTTTAAAGCTAAGTTTGGGCTGTACAGGGCCTATAAAGTGATAAAAAAGATTAATTACTGATGTCGTTTATCGAATTCAGTAAGATTCTAAAAGCCCTTTTCAAGTTGTTCATGTTGACCAACTTTAACCTTGTGAAGGTATCATTCCACTTGAAATTGGACATTTGTGGATAATCCTCTTGTTGAGTCAATAGAACTCCCTACATGTTTGAATCCAGAATTAACCGATGCAGTAACCGATACTGCGTCACCAATTTTTAATGTGCCAAGTCCTGAAACCATGAGACAATCAAGGTGGGGTAGAAAATTAAAACCTCCTGCTGTCTACTAGTTTTGAATAAGTTATTTAGGCATATTTTATTTTTAATGCCTGTGTACCAGTTCAATTTTCATTCTATTTTATATTAATAGGGTTGATTTTTGTTTTTGATGGTATATATCATCAGTATTACAGATTTCTTTCTTTGATATTAAAGTTGGGTTATTTTTGTTTCTTTGTGGTTTAGCTCTTGTTTTTGTTTTTAATTTAACCTTCAGGTTATGCTGTATCTGAACTTTAATAGATACAAGGTCAATGATCGATGTTTCAATTATTATTGAGACACAGTAGTTGACAATGCATTAAAGTTATCTAGAAGTCAGAGCAGTAGACTTAAGTTATTTCGATTTATCCAGTAACGATAACTATAGATACGAATCATGGAGAGTTTAACATTCTAAGATTAATGATTGTTGTTTATCTCCCTTGTATTGTTTTGGAATCAACCCTAATTTTTTCATATAGTTTATCTCTAGATGAAGATGCATTGAGTAATCTTTTTTTCAGATGTTTTCATATAGAGAAAACATATTATCAGATAGCTATTTGAATTAATCTATTACTATTATTACAGTTCATATTTTATTAAAATCTTACAATTTAAAATTTTGATTACAGATAATTGATTTCAAGGCCGAACATTAGCTATTGGGGAATACTTATGATTCAATCATTAATCCCCGCCATCCAATCTTGTCATAATTATAGATGGATGTCTGCAAGAGGTAGAAGGACTTCTGGAGGAATCTTCTACCAATTCCCCCAGTGTGCTTTGCGAGTGGCCCGCTCAAGGACAAAGCTTGTCTTATACTAGAATGGTCTTCGGAGAAACACAAACGATACATTTACTCAGATTTGATCCTACCGGGCTCATTATCTGAAGATTCACAAGGCATGTGCCAATTTACGATTGTGTTGCTGTTAACTACACGTTCAGGTCGTATAAGCAAAATCCTTTGTGTAAGCATCTCCTTCGTTATCATTCTGGACTTCAGGGATGTGTTTATCGGGAACATCGAGCCCATCCCAAATTCCGCTACCTGGGATTTCATGGGGTGCCTGTACCACTAGTCAATCGGGAGCAACGAGATGTAGCGGCTAGAGCAAGAAGACAGACATCGCGTCCGCTACTCCTTTATTCGAGCTTCTCACGGAATTCAATACCAGGGATCAGCAGCCCTTTTGTGATACACAAATGGGATAGATTAACGTTGGTGTAAACAAAATTGTAATTTTGTTTCTTTTTAAGGGGGAGGAATGTGACGGATCTGATTTTTGTTACACAGAGTTGCTTTTATTTCAGCCTTGATTGTTAAATCAGCTTCTTATTACATTTGAAGTTCATTTACTTACTGCCAGTCTTTTATTTCTGAGTATTTTGTTTGGATATGGTCAATACATTCCACATGTTTTTGTATTAAACAGGAAGTGCCATACCTTTTGTCAAGTTTTCCTAAGTGAATAACCTATCGGCTGTTTCCCGATTGGATACATCAGCATAGTTTCTTTGGTTTTGATTGGCTTAAGCTAGTGAATAAAATTCAGGGTATATAAGGCCATGATTGATCAGTTTTACTCACTTTGGTTAGGAACTGGCCTCAAGGTTAGACGTGTCTTCTCTTATTCTGAGCAAATAAATCTCGAGGTTTTAAAGCTCTGAATAGTTCTAGCATGAAATAAGCATGGTTTTTGTAGGGATTGGGACTGCTAAAAACGTCAATGTTAACAGCAGATATGTAGTATATTTTGATAGGATATTAGTAGATTTTATGATGCACTTTTGTAGTTTATTAGGTTTTCCTTACCAAGTCCTGTTTCAAGGTGTTGTAGACAGTAGTAATAGGTTATATACTTATAGTATATATGTTTTCAGGGTATTTTAGTATAGTTTCTCTTAAGGAATACTCTTGACAGGTTAAGGTGCAGCTGATTCCCTTTTTATGTGTAGAAGTTTTCAGTATTATGGAGGCACAGTAGGGACATATTTAAATATTTTTCACATTTGATTCCATCACAGTTCCTTACCTTTTCTTACAGAATTTTCTCACACTATTGAGTTTTTGGTTTGGTTAAATTACTCAGATAATGTATTCTCGAAACCCGGGATGTTCCATTATTGTTGATATATTTGATACTTCTTTACACTTTGCTATTTTTCTTTGTAAATTGTTATTTGTTATCAATTACAAGATAAATGAACCCTATATCATTAATAGATTTTAAACTCCTTACCGGTGTTTTCATTCCGATTTGATGACCATAGTTCAGGAATCACCTTACCTGGGTTGAACATTTTACTAGAGCCAATATACATATTTTATTTGGGTATTTGATCACCTATGTTACCGCCCCTGTTATACTAGTTCCGGTTATATATTTTGGTGTCGTGACCAGGTCAGCCGAGTTCGGTCGCCGGTGGCCGGATGGCGCAGTTGGTAGAGCACCTGACCAAAGATTCAGGGGTCCCAGGTTTCGAATCCCGGTCTGGTCCGTTGTATTTTCTCTCTTCCTGTTACATCTGGTGCCGTTGACCACTCCTGGACTTGCAGGTGAAAGTCCTGCCAGAATCTGGCTCGTGTGTCTTCAAGTGCGAAGACATTTAAGGAGGAAGGGGTGTAGCGGTCAGCTGTGTTCGATCGCCGGTGGCCAAATATTTCAGTTGGTAGAATACCTGACTACAGGGGGCCGGGTTCGGATCCCGGTCTTATCCGTTGCATTTTCTCCCTTTATATTACATAAACAAGGCACGTGTCATGTTTTTTGTATACATATAGATTGCATTATGATTAAAACAAAGTGAGATGTGAAAAGCATTAGAAACTGTTTACTTATATTCAGAATGAACTGGTAAATTGAAAGATCAAATACAATGATATTTAACGTACTTATATGTAAACAAAGTATGACACGGGCCTTAATATGTAGGGAAACATCTTTAAAGATCTTCTTTTCAAGACCAGCAGAGCCATGATTCCTCATATTATTATGTAAACATCCCCAGATAGTGCAGATTTAACTTTGTTCAAGCCAACTTCCCTTGGGGGAAGGTTGGGGCCACAATAGGATATCAAAGTTTTATATGGGAATATACATGAAATTGATTAAATCAAATTCTTATCAAGATTAGCAGGACCACATTAAATCATATCAAAATGCAAATATTCTTAAGTTATGTGTATTCATTTTATGCCTCTCCGTGACTAAAGTGGGGGGGGGGGGGGGGTAATGTTTTGCCCTGTCTGTCAGTCTGAATCACAACGTTTGAGTGATGAGTGAAAGGTTTTCATATTTTTGTGACACAAAATTTTTAACCTCGACCTTGGATTTTGATCTTCTTATAACTTATATACAATATCTCCTGAACTATATAAGGTAGGGCTTTCATATTTTGTATACTGATTCCTTGTGGCAAGAAATTTTATTAGATGCCATGAGGTTTGATTTTGTAACCTTCACCTTGGAGTTTGACTCAAATTTTCAATCTTTAACGAAACTTTTTGTTACCAAAGATTTGACCTTGTAATTTTAACCTTAGATTTTTTTTAATCTTTTATTTAATTCAATATCAACAAATATATCAATTATTCATCAACATTATTTCAATGTTCTACATATTCAAATATATGTTATACATTAATGAATTTGTAGTGCAATATATAATACAATTTTATGCAATGAAGTTTACAATAGTTAGATTGAATTGTCTAGTCATACCTATTCACAAATACACAAAAACAAAACTATTGTTTACCACATGAAAGGCTATCTTCGTTTACCTGTAAGGCACACTACCACATACACCAAGAGTCCAATTGCCTCCAGGTAAAGAAAATGTGAAGGAGCCGTCTCCCTCCACACCGGGCCTCTCATATACAAAATTCAAATCAAGCGGTATCAAAAGTTGTACAAACTTTCTTAAGGTAGGTAAATACTATTAGAAATTTCTGTCAATCAAATTTTTTTTTCATTTAAATAACTTTAATATTTCATAAACTAACTAAAAACCCATATTAAACATACCTTTGCGGGTTTATTTTTATACTATGTGCTACAGAGCACATATACCCCCAAATGCAAAAGCCAAATTTTAACACAAGAATGCATGATCTCATGTTTTATTAAAAATATGCACCAAAGCACATTATATTCAGCTATAATATATAAAGACCAATAGCTATTCATTTACCGAGAGAAATTTTAAAGATATTCAATTGCAAACATACACAATTGCTGTTTAATCTGCGCACATCCTTCAGAAAAAAATCACAGAATATCGCAATTTTGAAAAATTCTCAAAATCTAAATTGTTTACATGCCAGTTTTTCTTTAAAAATATTTAGATTTATATCTAAGGTTAACAATAAAACAAATTTTACCATAGTTGACCAGAGATATTTTGCAAAATGGTCTCTTGAATACGTAAACCCCCATTTTTAAATTTAAGTTTTACAATTATTCTTTGCACACTTTGAAAATAGTAAATTGTTACAGCAAATACAGTCTTAAAATCAAGATTAACAGAATATGACAATATATATATATGCAAAACATACTGAAAATGTTGTCCTACCAGACAATTAGAACACAAGGAGTGGGGGGGGGGGGGGGGGGGGGGGGGGGGGGGGGGGGGGGGGGGGGGGGGGGGAGGCACCCCTTCCTTTTTCTCACAATTTTTTTTGGTGTGTGCATTATTCATTTTTTGTTTGGCTATCAATCATATCATACATAACAATACCTACATGCTATCTCATACTTATATAAAAAATAAATATAGTGTAACATATGTGTAGATTCTAGCAACTACAGCTCATGTACAAATAATTTTGTTTCTTGAAAATACTTGTGAAGAAGAGTTCAAATATTCAACAACTTTACTGATAATGTTCTGAGGATTTATAATTTTGGTTTCTTTGAACCAAACACAAACTCACTAAAAACAGTTTGAATTCCACTGTGAGGGTCACGCCTATGTATGATTTTTAACTTGTTCAGGCTTAGATTGCAAGCTATGAGCCTTTTAAAGATCAGTGTAGATATTACATTGCTTTGTACCATTGGAGCTAGTGAGGACTTGACACTATAATAAATCATGGTAAATATATCTAAGATTAACATTTGAATGCTAAATTTGACTCGTACAGTTCTCGTAAACTACAAACATCAGACAAAGAAGTTATAACTGGAACTTTCTAGTCGGTGTTTAAAATTTAAAACCGGATACGTAAAAGCACGGACTTATCATATGAGATCTAAGATATTTAAATCTCTAAATACACCATTGTTATCATATAAGATCTAAGATATTTAAATCTCTAAATACACCATTGTTATCATATAAGATCTAAGATATTTAAATCTCTAAATACACCATTGTTATCATGTAAGATCTAAGGTTAAGAAATCTAATCTAATCTTAACCTTAGATTTTTACCTGATCAAGATATTGGGCTCACGGAGGGTGTGACCGGTCGACAGGGGATGATTACTCCTCCTAGGCACCTGATCCCACCACTAGTGTGTCCAGGGGTCCGTCTTTGCCCAACTATCTATTTTGTACTGCTTATAGGAGTTTTGAGATTGATCACTTCGTTATCTTCACCTTTCATTTTGATCTATTTTAAAGAAGAATTAATGTAGGTAATGTCTCCTGAACTGTTTAAAGTAAGGCTTTCATATTTTGTATATACAGTGTAGATTCCTTATGACAAGACCTTAAATTTCGTACCATGCATGATTTATGACCTTGTATTATGGTTATATCGAGACCCTTTAGGGCTAGGTTGGGGACACAATATGGGGTAAAAAATTAACATAAGGATAAATATTGCGAAAAAAAGGTTTTAAAATATTCAATCACAATAGCTATCAACAGCAGGCCAAGATGGCTCAAGTAAGTGATGTGGCCTATGGGCCTCTAGATTATCTTTAATTATGGTTTTAAAACACTAGATAGGCAAACTGTGCCTACCAAATCTAGCCTAACTAAACCGCTATTTTGCATTGAGAAAAAATATTTAGATACAACATCTTTTGTACGCTGAAATCACCAACACCATACGTTAAATTAAATTTACATGATCTCACACAATTTGCTCTCTCACTTGTTCTAAATTTTGACTGATAGTAATAACTCATCATGGTTTGGTTTGATTGATATGGTCAGACATTTACTTCCACAAATATAGTCCAATTTCTTCTTTCAGAGTACAGTGCGAACAGCTAGCTTCTTCCTTCGTTTTTTTATATGGAAAATTGGTTAAGAGAAAACATGAAATATCATTTAATGGAAAGTTGAGCACGTATCATACTATTAAACATACATGTAAGTTCTTTCATTGGTCTGGAATTAATTATCAATTTTAAAAAATTTGAACATAGGAATAATTTGACAAAGTTTAGAAATTCCTCTCATAAACTGATGAATGAATACATTATGAAATTTCAGGTGAAGAAAGACTGTCCACATTGCCATTTGACAGAGATAGAAGAAACAAAATTTCATTTTTAAATTTAGAAAAGGTCTCTTGTCTTCTTTCAACATGACTATGTCAGATAATTTTTAAAGGTTGATGGACTGTGAAGATGTTATTTAGCAACCTTAGTGAATTTGTACTTGGAGAATAGTAACTGCCTAATGTCATTGAATATAAATGTGGAATGTACCTTTTTGACAAAGGACCTCCCCACTTTAGCTGTAGCTTAGGGTCCCTCTTTAACATTCCTCTTTTCAAAGAAAACTTGATTTATCTTTTATACTTCTTGGTAAACATCAAAACACTGATTTATCTCCAGTAAGTGTACAGTCCTTTTCCCATGGGATATTGGAATATGATAGCAGAAAACTAAGTTTTTAATGGTCACCCTCAATCTGCAAACTACAGAATTACTACCAGAGGTCAAAACAGGTAAATGAGGTAGAAAGAAAATGTATGATTTCTCTAGATTTCTATTGTATTCATTCTTATGAATTTTCATCCCCAGCACAAGATCGTCAGTCTTGCTTTTTGGATATTATTTTCTTTATTAGGAAAACAACTTGTAATAGAAAAGAGAAATCTGGACAACCTTGTGCTCGATATAAACCAAGGCTTTAAAAACCGGTCATTCGATGAATATCAATAAAAATTTAACAAAAACAAACGCGATTTCAAAATGCCGAACCTCTAAGTTTAGATATTAATGAACATCTTGGGGCATTGTAAATTGTAGAATTCAAACTTTGATGTTTTACTAAATTATTGGGGGCCGTACAATGTATGTCACAGCTAAAGTGGGGAGGTCCTTTATATATGCAAATGAGTGTATTATATCATGTACTGTATGTGTGATATTGTATATCCTGCTCTAGACACAAGTGGATAATCCATAGTCCTCTGGTATATCCAGGGGCCCGAGTTTGCCAAACTCTCTATTTTGTATTGCTTATAGGAGTTATGAGATTTATTACTGTTCGTTATCAACAGTCTCGTTTAAAGTCAGCATTTCACAACTAATTCTGTGGTCGTTATAACAATCTAATTTGCCAATAAAACCTATCATCGGGTCAGATTTTGTCTGAATTGCTTCATATCTATTGGTAGCTAGACCGTTTTTGACTATGGATAACTCCGTTTACCTGATCAAGATATAGGGTTCACAGTGGGGTGTGACCGGTCGACAATGGATGTTTACTCCTCCTAGGCACTTGATCTCACCTCTGGTATATCCAGGGGTTCGTGTTTGCCAAATTCTCTATTTTGTATTAAATTGCTTATAGGAGTTATGAGATTGATCACTGTTCGTTATCTTCGCCTTTCATGCTCTTTATATTTATTGTAATTTTTATCTGAGTACTGTACTTGTCTAGTTTGAATTAATAATATACATGGTCACACGTGTTGTTAGGATCAATCCTTGTTTATGAAAATTATTATTGTTTTGTTTTATAACAGTATATCATATGAAGTTGAAGAAAGATACAAGATTAAATCTCCAGGTTCGTTAATACGAATTGTTTGTTATTCCAGACAGTGGACAGTGCGTCGCTGTGTTTTGTTTTACTATTACCGATGTTACACGAAATGTCATTGGTTAGAATAACATTGATAAAATATCGAACCAATCATTGTGCATATGGATAACAAAATGCAAACTCCGTACAGGTCACTTCTCCAGGAATATTTCCCCTATGAATAATGATATTGGAGTTGTAGCGTAACGGAATATACTGAACTGACCGGAGCTTGAACAAAATGGGAAGTTATAAAAGGTAAACAAAACCCTATTGAAATCCGGAAAATACAAACCAAACGGAATGTATTTCTATAGCGGTTAACCGGCTTTTCGGTTAACTATGACAATACTACTAGCGAAGATGGTTTACTAGCTGCTTTTTCGTAACCACTGCGTGCTTCCATATGCTGAATTTTCTTTAGATAACATGCTTTAAAATATGTTTGAATGAGGCATCGTACGGGGCTTACATAACCACGTTATTTGACATTGAACAGAAATATCAACAAATATTTCATTTGATGGTCACGGGGATATACACGAATTGGTAAAATAAAAACAACAAAAAACTAAATGTGTTTGTGAAACACTTATGCCCCAATATGGCCAAATTCAAAGGCCAAGGTCATGAAATAAATTAATAGGAATGAAAGGTCTTGCCACAAGGAATACACATTTGCAATATGAAAGCTTGACACTAACTGTTCAAAGTAGGTCATATTCAAAGATCAAGCTCTGGGGGTTAAAACTTTTCATACGAATGATAGGTATTGTCAAAATGAATACACATGTGAAATATAATATATGAATAATGCATTTCCGGAACATTGTACAACGATCGTAGGATGTGTATTTTCCCTTCGTTTTGAACGTGCTCACAATCAAACTACGTACTCTTCGGTGATTTTGGGTATATTCATCAAGGTTAGGTACCATGTGCCAGTTGTATAATACAATATTTGTAATAGTACGTTTAAAGATATGCAACCATGGAAATCTGAAACATGCTATTCAAACCACTGATGATTGAGCGTCAACCCAATGCTGGCGGCATGTTTTCACGGTTCATGTCGGCTCATCTTCTTGCAACAGGTGCCCTTTGTCTGAAAAAAAGTATCGACTTCTGAAAACTTGTTTATTGTTAACTTGTATCATTTGCAAGAATTTTCCCCTGCAAAGATATTTCTGAAAATAATTTTTAACCAAAACATATTTTGTACATTCCTTATATAACGTGATATATGATTTGGCAAATCGTCGTTCAACAGCAATTCGTAAGCAAAATTTAAAGTCTCGAGTGATATACTCGACAGGACTTCATTATGAATAACTATATCATGTTCTGTTCAGATTTCACAAAAGCGGTTTCTCGCGAATTAATATGAAAGTCAATCAGGACAATGTACAATAAAGATCTAAAGTACATGAGTAAATCCAAATCAAAATATTCTCGTTTAATTTTCTTCCTTATCACCATGCTCGTGTGGATATTATTCTACAACAAGCATGCTAACTTAACAACTATTAATAGTGCGTAGATTGGGCAGGGACTGTATAAAGCGTTTGCTATGTCTTTTGATATTGACAACCCAAAGTACATTTGTATTTGATACATTTTCATTGTGTAGAATTACAGTTTATGCATCTTTTATGTTAATTTTCTATCGGGACGATATATGTCAAAGCAAACCGGTATATGGTTGATTTGTGTACGTGATATTTCATTTATGTAGAACTGTATTTCTCCAAGGAAGAGGGTAGACGCGAGAAGTACACATCAACACCTTATGAAACATATAAAACTCTTACGGCAAAGCCTTTTCCCGCACTATTTAGATTTGACGGCACAGTCCTAATATTTTGATATGAAAGAATTTTATATCAAATATTTACTATTCAAAAGCACAACTCCAACTGAAAACTCAGAGGTTTTAGTTCATTAAGGTTCGCTTGTTTACTGGGGAGGACGTAGTACGGTAATTCGAAGGTTTTTATGCTCTTTTCCCCAGAGAGCTACAATGTTCTAAAATTAACTAGTATAACCAAAGACATTTTAAAATACATAAATTGTGAATGAATGCGGCCTTGGGGGTTAGCCTGAATTAAGTTCACTATGCTACTGTAGTGTCATTACGCCATGTCAATCCGGGATTTTCATATCTGATTATGTAGGGTTTTGTTTTCTATATATGTAGTTTCATTTCCGGTGTCATTTGCACGAGAGTGTTAACAGAATTTTATTGTCATAGACAGCAGCAATCATGTAAGTTTTATTCTTGAAAATTGTCAGAATGATATATTGTAACTTGGCATAAGGACAATTGCTTTCAACAACCTCTGGTGGACTACCAAATGAAGGTATACGTTTTCGGTAATAGTTCCTCCCCTGCGGTGGCGACTTATGGACCACGTCGTACAGCTGACGTCGCAGAGGCACAGTATGGTTCAGGTATGAAAAACTTCGTGCATCGTAATTTCTATGTAGATGGTCTTTCTTCTCATTCATCGGCAAAGGAAGCAATAGGTCTACTTCAACGTACTAAGAAGGTTTTGATAGAACATGACTGTTTGTGGATACACAAGATAGCATCCAACTCTAGTGAAGTTTTATCTGCCTTCGATTCTCAGGAACTGGCTAAACACAGAACTGTGGGTAGATGATCTACCAACACAGAGGAGCTTAGGCATCTGTTGGAACCTTCAATATGACAATTTCATATTCAAAGTAAACATGGAGGAGAAACCATTTACTATACGCGGCGTCCTCTCTTCTATCAACACTGTGTTTGATCCACTCGGATTTGTTGCACCTGTAACAATTGCAGGAAAGAGTTTTCTACGTGAAGCTATGACAAATGAATTAGACTGGAATGAACCTTTTAACTAGCTGACTTCCTTCAAAAGTGGACCACATGGAAATCATCCTTGAAAGACTTAGAAAGTTTGCAGATCCCTCGTAGATTTGGTGAGATGTCTGTCAGTAGGACAAGTTTCAAAGAATTACTGATATTCTCAGATGCTTCAACCATAGCCATTGCAGCAGTTGCATTTCTCAGACTTGGTTCAGACACAGAGAAGGAACAACTTGGTTTCGTTATGGGGAAAGCTAAACTGGCACCTAAACATGGACATACTGTGCCAAGATTGGAATTGTGTGCGGCCGTATTGGCAACAGAACTGTATGAACTTATTCACTCAGAGATTGACAATTTTTTACAGACAGTAAAGTAGCCTTGGGCTACATTAGAAATGAAACTAAGCGCTTTTTCACTTATGTGGCCAACCGGGTAGAAAGAATTTGCAAATTTAGTGGCAGTGAAGGAAATGCCAACCAGTCTCTGGTTGAACGGTCCACATCAAATACTAGATAGCAGCAAAAATGAACAGTATGACCTTGACATTGATTGTGATCCGGAGGTCAGTTCTTGTAGAATGGATGTACAGAGCATTTCCCTACTAGGGTGTCATCGCTTTGAAAGATTTTCAGATTGGCAGCGACTGACCCGTGTTACATATGTATATGTTTCACTCAAAAGATGATACGAAAGAGAAAAAAATGATAAAGAGTGATGACGACAGAAATCAAAACCCACTTACATTACAGGAAGCTAAACTCAGGAAGAGGCCTTTTCGAAGGAAATTGCAGCACTCAAGACAGGCAGAACTGTAAACAGTAGTAGTCCAGTTTTCAACTTGGACTCCTATGTGGATGGATCTGGATTCCTCAGTGTAGGAGACAGACTTCGTCATTCTAATTTAATATCTCAGGAGAAGAATCCACTGATGATTCCAAAAAGAGCAATATTGCCAGTTTGCTTGTGGATCACTTTCAACGATAAGTGAAACATCAAGGACGTTTATTTACAGAAGGGACAATTCGAAGTGCAGGATACTGAATAGTAGGATGTCGTCGTCGTATGAACTCTCATACACAAAAGTGTGTAACTTGTAGAAAGTTGGGAGGCGGCAAGCAACAACAACCAAATAGGGCCGACAATTTTTAAGCACATCTTCATCCTGCACCCCCTTTACACATATTGAAGTGGACGTATTTAGACCTTGGTCCATTGTTACCCGAAAGACACGAAGCGATCAGGCTCAAACTAAGAGATGGGCAGTGATTTTTACTTGTTTGGTGATTCGTGCAGTCCACATTGAAGTAATAGAGGAATTGAGCACCTCTAGCTTCATCAGTGCATTACGTCGTCTTCCAGCCCTTAGAGGTGAAGTACGAACCATTTGCTCAGACCGTGGCACTAACTTTATTTGAGCCACTTCGGAAATGAATATCAACAAGATTGACATTGACAATGCACAGATGAAATACTTCATGACTAGAAAAGAAATTCAGTGGAAGTTAAATCCCCACACGCATCACACATGGGTGGGGCCTGGAAGCGTTTGACAGGTGTCTCGAGGAGGATATTGGATTCTTTGCTAACCGATCCTAAAGTGACAAGACTTACTCATGAAGTTCTGGTGACCTCCATGGCAGAGGTATGCTCCGTTATCAATGCGCACCCTTTGCACGGTATTTCATACGATCCAGATTCACCCATTCCTCTGTCCCCCACAACGGTAATCACCTTGAAAACAAAGCATGTTGTAAACTCTTTCACCTTAGAAGAGTTTTCAGCAAAGGATTTCATGAAGGACCAGTGGCGATGTGTACAACAGCTTTCGAATTGATTTTGGAAAAGGCGGAAAATGGAATACCTTTCTTCACTCCAACATCGGATGAAATGGCAACAGGATGAAAGAAGTCTTCAAGTTGGTGATGTCGTCCTTCTTCGTGATAAGACCCTTCATCCCAATGATTGGCCAATGGAAATTATTAAGAATACATAACCTAGTGATGACTCTCGTGTCCGCAAGGTAGAAATTCGTGTCGGATCACACAACTTTTTTTCCAAACCTCCAGCAACGGAAGTTGTGCTTCGTATACCAAACAAACAGTAATGTGATTGTGTCGCGATAGACTGTTGAACTGATTAGCACAGAAATCATTTTATGAGCATGCATTCTTGTCATTTTGAATATACTGTTACAAGGGTATTTTGTTTTGAAGTAAGTAGTGATAATATGTTGTACGGTGTGACCGTTGAGACGAGCGAAACCCATTAACATCTTGCAACACGACTTTTATCCGCCCTGTAAACAGTTACAAATTGTGACGTCGTATTAACTGCAATGTTTTTTCTTCTCTCAAACCAAGCAAAATCAAAACGTTTGAAGCTATGAGAAACCTTGTCTGGAATTTAAAAACGTTAATTGTACTTTCTAAACAATCTAATTATTTTAATTACGGGATTGTCAATGAAGTATACCGCAGTGACGGCGACATTTTTCCGGAGGCATTATGGGTAGTCCCCATCATTTTTCAGCTGATGAAGAGCAAACCAGGTGATTCAATTGCGTAATCATTGGAGCGAGCTTCGCTCGCTATTATCATATCAGACGGGGAGTGTAGTGTCATTACGCCATGTCAATCCGGAATTTTCATATCTGATTATGTAGGGTTTTGTTTTCTATGTATGCATTTTCATTTCCGGTATCATTTGCACAAGATTGTTAACAGATTTCTATTGTCATAGACAGTGGCAATCATGTAAGTTTTATTCTTGAAAATTGTCAGAATGATATATTGTAATGTTTATTTCACTATGTAAAGGTTGAATTGTGGAAACTATCAGTAATTTTGTAAATGATGTTCATGTCATTTTCGAGTCAATGCTATTTTTAGTTTTGAAATGTTATGAACTATTATGAAGTATTTATTATCTACTGTCCAGTTATTGATACTATTTATGACATACAATGTTAGGAATTATATTTTTGAATGTGTTGACTGATTTGACACAATGTTTACATGTAAATCTGTATTAGTTTATTGAAAAGTTACATGAATTACACATTTCTTTGTATTTTTTTAGTAGCTTTCACAGAATGTCTCACAATGATGTCTGTCCCAGAACCTTGGCTGATTATACACAATAAATGAATCATATTTTGAACTTTGATTTTGAGGCATTTTGTCAACTGGACAAAACAGCTACTAAATGTGCAGATACCAGAAAGTACGGATGGCCATAACAGGCAGCGACATTATACATGTAGTTAAGTAATGCAATAAACTAAAGCTACGACTGAACTATATAGAAATCGACATAGAAAATTATGATGTAAAACACAACAGAGAAAAACAGACGGTTTCGCTAATTCTACACCAAATCTAATTTGATCTAAAAATAAAATCCTGGGTCTGAATACTTACCTGTCGTTGGAATATTTGCTGTAAGATGTCACAGATGATACGAGCTTCCAGAACTACCATATCCGAGTCTTCATCACCATCTTCTACGGTGTCAGTATTAGGTGGGAGATTAATTGTGGATAGGTTGGAGGGCTGACCTGCGTTACCGAGAATCACGCGCAACGTCTTTTCTTTCAAAAATACGATGGCATTTTGTTGCGCTATTTTTAGATGTTCGTCATGACATTCCGATGGTTTGTCATGAAGAAAAAGAAGAATGAATTTTGCCGTCTCCAATGTGTCCTCATAATATTTTTCTTCACGCTTTCCGGGTAGGCAGTCAACCGCATTCAATGTAACATTCCACTTTATGAATTTGCTGCGAGCCAGTATCTCTAGCAGCTTCTCTGCACGTGGACACCTTTCCCCACACTCATGAATTATGTGAAAATCTACATCAATGTCATTTTCATAATATTTCTCCCACGCTGGAATGTATCTGAGGGTTTGCATGAGTCTGATCTTTACATCTTCGAAGTTTCTGTTTGTTAAGGAATATTTCGCTCCCTCCATGTATGTTTGAAACAAGAATTCTCCAGAAGGACAAAATGGGTTTTTGTTTACTATCAGTTGATCTAATAGGCCGATAGCCTTTCTGAAATTTCTATCAGCAAGATAATTCTCAACCATTTTCATGTATTTTTCTTCTGATTCTGGACATTTCGAGTAAGACTTTAGTGCTTTTTCGCGATCCTTCAACTTTTCGTGAAATTTGGCTTCCTTCTCTGGATGGGCCGTATCTCTTTCTACGATGTTTCGAAGTTCTTCAATGGTGCTACATACATTTTTCAGCTCAGGATATATATCAATATAAATAGATATAATACTCAAAGCGTTCCATAAAGCGTCTTCAGCATTTTCTGATTCTTTTTCATCCCCATTCTTTCTATCAATGTCAAATCTACAGAATGCTTGTTGCTCGTAAGCAATGAGTAAGGGAAAGTGATCCCTTGATGGTGTTTTAGCGTGTGTTATATCTCGAAAATTCTTAAGTGCCGTCTCACTTTTTCCAAGCATTCTCTGGACCAGACCTAAATCATGTCTTGCAGTATGGAAGGTTACGTCTAGTTTTATAGCTTTTTGCAGATGTTGTTCGGCTTCCCACAGCAGGTGATGTTCGGGATATTGTGGAACCCATCTGGGTGATTTCAATTTTCTCTTTAGCATACTCTCTCTGTGTCTTTTCCGATTGCATTCTGTATCATCAGTAGTGTTTTTGGCGCTACTTACCTTTGTTGGCTCACTATTTCTACGTAACTTGGCCTTTTTCTTTTCATAATGTTCTTGCAGGACCATTTTCTGAAGAGTGAGAGCAAGGTGGTGATAAGCAGTTGATGTTTCACGAATTTCCAATGATTTTTCCAACATTTCCTTTGATTCCCGAAACATGAATTTATACCTCAAGTGTTTACCATACTGTTGAAGGACATGGTACGATTGAGGATAGATTTTCAAAGCATTCTTAAAGCATGTAATGTAATTCAAATCCCTATAGGTGTTAAGGTGCGGGTCAGTCCTTGCAAGATCTGGTGTCCCGTGCAATAGTATTCCGATTTGGCACCATGACCTTGATTTAAGTTTTACTAAGGAATTGTTGGAAATAATTTTTAAAAATTTTTCGAACGCTTCCTTGGTGTTCCCTATCAATGCTGCGTCGTCTATATTTTGAATGGTATATAGATGAGATTTTCTTCTAAGAGTTATGGCAAAGTAAAATTGCCAGCAATTCAATGTATTACTCATTTTGTCAACAGAATCACGAAACATCTTAATAGCTTTTCGTGAGTAAAAAGAACCAAGTTTTGATAAACAAATGGCTAGTTCCGCCTTGGCAATATATTTGAGTTCTTGAAAATCTTCTCTTTTCGACAAAGTTTTAAATTGTTTAACGAAAGCCTTAACCAGCACTATATCACCACTTTCTTTATAAAAGTTACAAAGATTTCCTATTGTCACCAAATTTTCTGTCCCTCCTAGCGATGTGTATGGGCATGTTTTTCCCAGTTGAAGAGCTTTTTTGGCAAATTCAAATGCTTCTTCTTTCTCGTCGCTGCTCCAATAAAGATAGGAAACAAAATTGTGAATGCAAACATTTTCCTCAGTGGTGTCAAATCCAACATCAATGTCTTTTATCAATTTTTCTAGTCGCTCTTTCAGGCGTTTGTTACTGATCCGTCTAATGTCTTCATCAAGATAGAACGAAGACCAATTCTTCATTTCTTTCAAGTCAGATTCATTGTCGTTGCTGCTTAGCGACATGGTCATCTAAGATGAAAAGGGGAAGATAACGAACAATGATAAATTTAAGATACAATTCAATCTTATCACTAATTGAACTTATTGGAATATACTTCACATAATTATTAACGAAAATACTGAAAATATCGAATGTGAATTCTAACATTTATGTGTCCCTGTTTGTATGAAATCTCATCGGAAGATAGCAGACAGATAGCCTTGTTTTCAACTTTAGCTTACAAGTGATTGGTTATACAGAAACACGAAAATAGAAATCCAAATAGTACAAAACAAAAACGCTACAACTCTGCTTAATGATTTAATAAAAAGTGCATCATTTATAATTGTCCTAGTCTTGTCCTATCATCCCTTTAAAACAGCATGTAGAGATAAAAGGGGAACTTAAGCAAAACCAACCCCAACAAAACTATCATGTATATATCAATAAGTTTAAGCATCAGCTGATTACAAAATATTTAGATGATAGGTCCAATCGCATACTTGCTGCAGTGATAGCTAACGACATATAAATGAATAACGTGGAATTGATTTAATTAATCAAATCATAGTTAACTTCGAAAGTTGAGAGGATTTCAAACCTATGAATATCTTTTGTCTTCACATTCAGCTCTCGTATTCATATATTTCGAGTGGTAGAATTATTCATATCCATATCATTTTGGAGACGGTAACATGAATTAGATAAGATCCATTTAAGAACACTGTAGACCACAGTTGGTGCTGGATGCCTTTTTAAGAGTACAGTTAATGCAAAGTCCTTTTGTGATCCGTGTATCCTTTACGAGTGCAGTGTTTCGTGTTAAAATGAAAAATGTGAAGACAACAAATAGGGATCAATCTCCCAATCCTATAAAAATACGAAATTAAGAACATGCCAAGTATGGACCACTGGATACATAAGAGGGGATCAGGTGCCTAAAAGGAGTGTACATCCCTTATTAACTGGTCACACGCTGTGAACCCTACTAATCAGGTAAACGAAGTGATCCGTAGTCTAAGTCAGTAGCTAATCAATTGATATGAAACAAGCTAGACAGCATCCCACCTAACTACAGGTTGTAATGGCAAATAAAACCAGATAATGTCATAAGAAAGCAAAACGTTTGCCTTTAAGTTAAACCTGTACATGTATCATGTATTTTCATGCTGCATATGTTGAGATGCATTGAGTATTTTGTTAGGTAAGTGCCTTGAGGTTATCTCAAGTCCTATTTCATAATTGTTGAAATATATTTTAAAATTTAGGTCCTGGTCCCTAAACCATATATATTCCTTTTGAATACATCAACATGCATTTAGTATTCTGATGGGCAAGTGCTCCGGGGTAATCTTAACCCCCATCATTTTTTATTGTTCATGTAAAATATCTTTCAAATGGTTCAGCACATATATTATTGCTGCACACGACACAATGTACTGAGCTCCATATTTATGTTCTTCGTTTTTCCACTCCATCTGCCCCTCAAGGTGAAAAAGACAATTTCGAAAATTTATTGCACATTTTAAGGAAACCACTAATCATCTCTCAAAAGATGATTTGCCTACTGCATCAATTGCAAGAGGAGTTCAGGGTCTTTCTTTTCTTTTTTTTTTTTTTCTTTTTTTAGGAAAAAAAAACACGTCGTTTTTCGATCCCTATTTGGGCCCCGTATGAAAATGAAAATTCTTAAAGCGTATTGCACAACTACAGGATATCACCAATCATCATCCAAAAGATTATTTAGATACTGCGTAAAATTTAAGAGGAGTTCTGGAAGGCAGATTGTTGTAGAAAAAACCCTAAACACAAACAAACACGTTGTTTTCTGACACCCATTTTGCCCATGGGGCGTGAAAGTGTGGCAGATGGATGGATCAGCGTAACAACAATATACCCGAACTTTCTTTAGAAAGTGCGGGTCTAATCATTATAAATGACAATAGAATTTACGAAATAATGACTTTAAATCAGACTGTTTAAACCTCTATATCATCAAATTTTGTTGCCGTAGCCTTCGGCGTAAGAATAAGTAGAACACGATCTCGTGTGCTGAATCAGTGAGGACATAAACACCATATGCAGTTGATAATGGAATATATTGCAACATAGATATGGAAAGTTTTGTTTGTATCTTTTATTTCGGGGATCCGGGTTAGAATAGGTCCTCGGTGCCCCTTGCTTGTCGTAAGAGGCGACTAAATGATGAGACCGCAAAAACCAAGTTCCCATGCCACAGCAGGTATGCCACGACAAAGATCCCTCCCTGCTCAATGGCCATAAGCGCCGAGCATAGGCCTAAATTTTGCAGCCCTTCACTGGCAATGATGACGTCTGCATATGAGTTAAAAATTCTCAAGAGGGACGTTAAACAATATACAATCAATCAATCAAATTCACTGGGAGATAGATATCGAATTAAAAAACATGAAAATCAATATTGTATAATAAAAAAGTCGATGAAACTTAATGTAGAGTTGAGGGCTACAGCAAAAGATTTATTTTCTTATAGACGTTTTTGAATAAATTCTGCCTCATAAGAATACAAAAAATTCCAATAAAAGGAGCAAATTTTGTGCCAATGGGAATTCCAACACACTATTGCAAAACCTTATTTCTAATTTGATAGACTACATCAATAATGAGCAACTATATGATTTTTTAAGATATCAAATTAAGAGTACGTGTTCGTAGATTTTTTTATTCATTGTTTTTTATTTGACTTTCACATTATGTACATACATGTTTAACTCTACACAATGATATCATCACTATTCATATGCAATAGACATCTTCGTAAATAGAAAAAGAGAGAAAGAAAGAGCACATAAAGCAGAACAGGTCATATTACAAAATCTTAGGTTAAAAAAAACCTTTTTAATACACTAATACAGTACATGTTTTGCCAGTATCTCTCAAACTCCCCATACCCGCAGTTTTTTTTAACAACAAAAGTTTCTCATCTGTAATTCTATTGTGCGTAGATTTAAGAAAGTAATTTTTTGATTGGCTGATCACAAGCTGTAATACTTTGAATTTACAATTCTATTAAAAAGCAGCTGTCCCTATGACGTCAAAAGCCTTGTCTTTCATTGATCGTGAGGTTTGTTGGTATAATGTGTTGTTAAAAAGTACGTTTTGACATTTCTAAGTTGGGGAAACATTTTGTGATTTCAGATTTAATTTCAGTTCTTTGGACGTTTTGAGAATTGGTGTTTGATTTACATCACTTTTCGCATACGTTATTAAATAGTACATCTTAAGTTTGTCCTTTACAGCCGTATATAAATGTATGTTCATGAGTTGTAAAAATAGAGGCTTGGTAAAAAAGCAATATTGGATTCTGCAATGTATCTTTCTTTGGAATGCGGCATAATTAAGTGCGGTAACTCAAATGCATTTGTCGCAATGAATGAGATATCAAATGCATTTAACACTGAAACGCGATTTTGAAGAATTTCGTCCTTTGAGAGGGAAATTAAAATAATTGTATAAAACACAAATCAATCAAAATATTCTTGCATTAGTGTGAAATTGCATTATCTTCTTGATATTTTGAGGTTGAAGACAGAAATCAAAGTTGATATTCTAAGATGCAAAGCAATGATTTGTTCACATTTTCCACTTGTATAATTTATAACATATTCTAATGTTTTAAGGAATCAAACCATACTCATTTTAGATTACATGTAAATGTAATATTTTAGATCATCTCAAATCATCTTTATTCTTCAATTCATTTTACGGACAAGCCTCCAATTTTCCTTATGAACCTTTCATACACTGAACAGAAATACTTTTTGAACAGGGAACCAATCTGCCCTTTACAGTTAAAGTATCAAGAGCCTGTGTGCCAATCTTGTTTTGTCAATATAAATTTCACAATGCATTGATAAGTGTTGAAAAATGCTTGATGTTCTTATACTTTTGAAATCTGTTTGAAAATTATATATAAAGCATACAATGGCAGATCACTCTCTATATATAAACCATACAACGGCAGATCACTCTATATATATAAAGCACACAACGGAGGATCACTCTATATATATATATAAACCATGCAGGTTGCATCACTCTATTTATGTGGAGGTTCACGTCGAATCATGGCCGAAAGAAAATAATTCCAGAAACTTTGCATGTTTTATGGGACTTTCCTTATGAGGTAGGCTCTCCAATTTTTTGTGAGATGTAAATTCAAGTATTGTGTTTGAAATGTTGTGAGTAAAAACCATGAAAGAAGGATTTAAATATTATTTTGAATTTTTGTTGTAGAGGTGGGTGATTTTGGCTTTTGACCAGCTGATTTTGCACGTGTTTGACTTCGATGTAAACAAACTCTCACGCCTTGCTGGATGGGTATGTATTTTTTGGTATGAAAATGCTCATTAAGAACTGTACTACATGATGTGAAAGTACAACTTCTGAAAAGTTTACTTTAAGGAAGCAGGGTCAGGTCAAAGGTGAGTAATTTTGGTAAGAACATATAGGCAAAATTAATAGAGTGGTGCAACCTGCATCGAGGCAATCCGGGAGATAAATGTTTACATATACACGTGTTTGGTGTACGTTTTAAAATCGAGATGGGGAGTCTGGGTAATTACATAGACATATTTGAAAGAAACAATGGATGCCACGTGGCGAGAAGAGAAATTAGCAGTTTTATTAGAAAAGGTAGATAGGGGTAGGGTCAATGGGTTGGGGTGTAATTTTTATGATGATAACTTGGCTACAAACAGACGGGGTAGGGGGAATATCTATGGCAGAGTTAAAATAACATTTCCAGAGGGTACACGTAAAGTTTTATTGGCACACAGGCTCATGTACATGTTTCATACAAATGCATTACACATTCCGCATAATAAACATGTATCACACATATGTCACAACAGTCTTTGCATTAATCCACTTCATTTAAGTTTAGAAGCACCACACATAAATAACGAAAGGCAAACATGTACACATTTAGTACCTAAAGTCTGTCTGAAGCACCCGGGATATCCAGATTGTCGTTTTGAAAGTTAAATCGAGGCAAGTCAAATTTCACTCGACACTATTTTTTCCCCTGCTTACTGTAGGAGTGTTCATTACTTGTTCTTGGGCTACACTGTGGTATGGGGGATCACTCATGTCCTTCAGATACCCTGTTTGAGTCTCGGTCCCTCACTGGAAATATAGATCGAATTTTTCTCTCACAAGGACTTGTCTCCTGGTACGATAAGTCTTAGATCTTTTCCTCTGTTTGCTGTGTTCGTACAACTCTTGCTTTCTTTTCAGTTGCCACGTAAGACGAGTGCCTTCAGGAATTGATGAACCGAGTGCAGCACATTTGAGGGCAGTCGATTTTCCGGGTCCATGGTTCATCCGGTGTATAGAGGAGAAGATATGAGGCTCAAAGTTCCGAGAACAGGTAACATTCTTTGGGTTGGATTTTGAATACCCGCGATGTAGTCCCTCAGACTTCTGAGTGTTGGTCCCATATCTGGTGGCTATGAGTGTTGTCCGGCTGAATCGGAAGTTTATGAGCTGGCGTATGGTTTCCTCATCGTCATCAGTCGGGTTAAGTGTTCTGGCATGGGTTGGGAGGTAGTCTTTGGCCCAGTGTCTTTCGGGTGTGTCGCCGCAGACGAGAAAGTTTTCGGCACAGGTCTTGCCACATCTTCCCGAGTAGCAGTGTATTATGTCATCCGTGGCATAACTCAGGGTGATGACCAGCTTTCCTGCGTCACCTCGGAACTTCTTGACTGCTACGTCGTATTCTGCGGTGCATCTCTTCATGAAGTCCACCGAGAATTTTCTTTTGACGGCCAGTTTTTGGGCAGCTGTACGTCCAGGAAACATCCCCTCGCTGAACTTGGCATTGTCAACTTCTTTTTTCTGGGACTGGCCTAGGTGACGGGTGTCCCTCAAGGATTCTACCGCTTGACCAGACTCGGCCATGGCCCTCTCGACGCCCCGGAAAGCAGCACTATCCCCGTCTGTGGTGAAGTGGCTGATTAGTGTAGGCTCTTGATCGTTGAGAAATTCCCGGCAGAATTCCTCTCTTGCCTTGTCCTCCCTCCCTATGGGATCCTGTAGTTGTAGGTTGGCTGTGCGTTTTCCAGGGTGTTCCGGGCATGGGATTTCCTGTGATCTTCTCTTGCAGAGCTTGTTTTTGGTGATGCAGCCAATAATTTTTTTCTCTTCCGTTACACTTTCAGACATGGTATATGTTGCCTGGGTTGCTGGCTGAAAAGGATTTCTGTCTCGAGACCAGTACAGAGGATTATCGTACCGCCCATCACCTCCACAAGTATTGGTGTCTCCCATGGAAACCCACAGTTCTCGATGAGGTCTTTGAGGTGAGCCCTTTCTCTTCGTAAGTCCTCCTGAACCATTTCCACAATCATGGGCCCAACCTTGTTTGCATTTTGTTGTAAACAATTGGCTGAGGGTGTTGGACAATTGAGGGCATGGAAAATTTCTGCAGTCCAGTTCCCATGATGGGATTGTCCAGGAGGGCTACCCACACAGATAGGTTTGGCTTTGCTGGCTTGGGTCCACGTTTTCCGGTGTCGACTTCCTCGTAGAGTTTGGTACTCTGGCTGTGGTAAGTACAGTACTTGCTTTTTAGGCGCTCTACCCAGCAGACTCCCTTTTGTTGTTCAGCTGGGTAGTCAAATTGAAGGTTGGTTGAACAGTTTGGGCTCTCTAGTTTGTGCTGGTGGTAAGCTAAGTTGAACATTTCACACAGTTTTCCCATGTGAAAAAGTCTATGTGCTCTTCTCGTTGTCGGGGATGCAGGGAGTTTTGGTCTCATCACAGGTGCCCCTTGGCCGCAGTTGCATGATGGTGCTTAAAGGCTGCCTACTGTCTGCATGGTCTTGTAATATGCATGCTCCCGTTTTACTGACTTCCTCCAGAGTCTGTTTCCTGGTGTATTTAATCTCTTTCCCCTTCTCTCCCATCCTCCATGGGCCGACCCCCTGCGGCGGCCATCTTTTACTCTGAAATATCCACTTTTTGCCTTACTTTTTCCCTTCATTTTTACCAATTTTTGACTGTAATGCTAGTTTTGTCTTTCTCTTTCTGTTATCTGAAGTCTAATGATTGAGTTTGATGTTTGGATGCTTAACATCTCCCAAATTGACAATATGTATTATCTTGTTTCTACAGGACCCCCCTTGACATCTCAACTTGACCATGTCCAGAAAATCAGAATGCCTTGCTGGATGCAGTGAGTAATGTTCTCCATCTTCTCATTACAATTCAAAATAAGATAATTCTACATGATACCAACTATATTTCAAAGGAATTGAACAACACACTAATTAAATTAGATAAGTTTAATCAAGAACATCATCACATTTCAATTGCAATTTTACACATCAAATCTCAGTAAAATATAAGTATACCACACAAAATCACCAACAATTTTCCTATATACAAGGTAAGGCCTTCCACAACAATATAAAAAAATCACTGTCATCCATTACAAACAAATAGGTGAAAAATCAAAATTTCACACACACACACATTTTCTATCAGAATTGCTCAAAATGGACTCAATTTCATCCAAACACACCTCATTTACCCAAGGCCTGTTTCACTTCATAAAGATCAGAAATCCAAAAAATGAATGTACAGTCACAAACACATATCATTCAACTTCATTTTTATGAAGTTTATTGAAATTTAAAGAAACCATATTTTTATTGCAGGTTGCATCACTTTATTTATGTGGAGGTTCACGTCGAATCATGACCGAAAGAAAATAATACCTGGAACTTTGCATGTTTTATGGGACTTTCCTTATGAGGTAGGCTCTCCAGTTTTTTGTGAGATGTAAATTCAAGTATTGTGTTTGAAATGTTGTGAGTAAAAACCATGAAAGAAGGATTTAAATATTTTTTTGAATTTTTGTTGTAGAGGTGGGTGATTTTGGCTTTTGACCAGCTGATTTTGCACGTGTTTGACTTCGATGTAAACAAACTCTCACGCCTTGCTGGATGGGTATGTATTTTTTGGTATGAAAATGCTCACTAAGAACTGTACTACATGATGTGAACGTACAACTTCTGAAAAGTTTACTTTAAGGAACAGGGTCAGGTCAAAGGTGAGTAATTTTGGTAAGAACATATAGGCAAAATTAATAGAGTGGTGCAACCTACAACGGCAGATCACTCTATATATATAAAACACACAACGGCAGATCACTCTATATATAGGAAAGAGAGATGATGTTCGTATTGGAAACATTATTTCTATTTTCTTGAAAAAAAAGAAGATATTTAACTTAAAGTCAAATTGAAAGAGTTGAGTCTCATTTGATGTCACATTCCAAATAAAATGAATTAAAATGAAACTTAAATTTCTTTAAAACTTTAAATGCTTGCGATTGACATGATTATTAATGTATATATATATATATATATATATTCTTTAGCAATGGCGGATCCAGCGCAGGGTGTATTCCCTCACAATATTTGAAATAGAAACATATCCAAAAACAGTAAAATAATTGTCCCATTTTTGCAGAATTCAGTATTTTAGGGAATATTGTTCCTTAGGCCCCACAATTGAAGGTCTCACGACAGCCCCTAAACACCCAGCTTTTTACTGCTTCCTCCCTCGTTCAGAAATTTCTTAATTAGCCACTCTTTAGATAGTTATAGGGAATAAAAGTATATGTATCGACCATTGTACACTTAGCGTGTCACTTCCCTTATAAAATCAAAAAATACATAAGATCCATTGAATAGGGATTAAATTTAAATACTTTTTAATAAAATATACACTACGGGAAAATGAGAAAAAGCAAAATGTATAATATAGTGAACGGGGCTGATATCCTATTTACAAGTTGCTATCGGTAACTCGTCGAAACAATTTTAGTTACTGACTGGCAGCATCCGAAACCTCATAGCGCATCCACAACCTACACACAATCGTTATATTGATAAAAAAAAATCTGAAGGAAGAAATCTAATGACAAATATTTCCATGAATTCGATCCCTTTAGCCCAATGTAACCCTCTGACTCTCTTCCTAAATTACTGACGTAGAAATGTAAAGCTGTTAAACAACATGTATTTATACAATGTAGAGCTCCTCGATATTTCTATTTCATTTTCCAATACATGTTTATGCTGCACGCTTCATGATAACTTTCTGCTAAAGAATATATAGAGTGCATGTATGTGCCCAGTGTACGAAATTTATATGCTTCTTTTCGGTCCCTATTCCAATCTTCCTGGCTTAAACAGAATTTTCAAAACTATCTACAACCTATAATCTACAGCCTATATCCAATGATATGCAAAAATCGTTTTGTTACCTGATTTGAGGTTCGACTGATGCACAAACGATAGCAACAGTGGTGGAGTCAGCGCTAGCACGCAGGGCCCGCACTCCCTCTATGCCGTCATAATCAGACCATTTTAACCTAGCAGAAAAAATAAAATAGATCGTAAAAACGATTCTAAAAAGTCATTTGTACGATTCAGTAATTCGTAGAGACAGTTTGACATATAAAAAAAATTAAAATGTCATTTCTACAATTTAAAGAACTGTTTATACAATCTAGTAAATCGTCGAAACTATTCAAAAAGTCGTCTCTACGATTTAGTAAATCGTATGAACAACTTTTTAAAATCACTAATGCACTTTACAAAATCGTAGAAACGACTTTTTAGGTCACCAGGTCTGCATTCGTCGTGCGCTACCAATTCTTCTTGATATCTACTCTTTCAATTATTTTCAAATTTGATACGAAGCATCTTTGGGACAAGGGCGGCCTGCAATGTTAATCTCAGGATTTCTTCAACAGTGAGGCCTTAGGTGCAGGGCAAAAACTGTCAAAAAAATTACTAATATTCAAAATTCCTCTCTACAACTTTGCATCTGTAAGAAAAACTAAACACATAGTGATGTAGAGCAGAAAGGCCTCTACGAAATTTGTACATTTCATGATCTCCGGGGTAGAGGTTTTTACTCCAGGGCGTGTTCAAACTGGGAATATAGTGTTGATGTGTAAAACATGTAAAGAATATCTTATCTAATGCTATTGATACTAAATTGAACCTAGATAAACATTTAGAAGGAGTAGACAGGTTGTTTTTTTTTACCTTCATTGCAATTTTCAATATCCCAGGGGTGAGGTTTTGGTTCCAGTGTGGGACAAGATTACCAAAGAGGTTATCGTCTTTATCATTTGAAGACTTCTTTAAGTTTACTGATACGGTATAAAAACTGAATGCATATTTAGGAAAAGCGGAAAAGGATGGATAAATATTGTGAATTTCACAACCCCAAGTTTTTTAATCTAGAACAGGGCCAAATTATATCTTATATATTGTGCAAAGTCTTTCATCATATAGGGACTTTCGGGAACATATGTGTTTTAAGAGCACATCTTCCTTTTTACTGCTGCTGAATATAAGAATTTAGCCTAGATAAAATCATTATAGATTCCATAGTCCTTGGGGCTAGAGATACTTTTAACTATTACTCAGGTGACCGATAAGGCCTGTTCGTCTCTTGTTATAATGATTTAATAATATACACTTTAATAAATCGAAAAATCGACGTTTTAAATCGTTTATATACGATTTACGTAATCATATAAACCATTTTTATCAATCGTACAATCTACATTTTAAATCATAGAAATGACTATTAATCGCTTCTACTCTTTAATAAATCGTAAAAACGATTTTATAAAATCGTGGAGTTGATTTCAGTTTTGAAAAGATTTAAAAAGTTGTTTCTACGATTTATCAAATTAACGAAACCAATTTTTATAAATTGTAGAAACTATTTTATTTTTTACTACTAAATTAGGATGATACGATTTCCCTGGCAAACCCCTCACAAAACTGATCTGTTTTTAAGTAATATGTCCAAATCACTAAATCATATACATCTTATTTTGTCAGAACTCCACCAGGACACCCCCAGCCTTTTCCGGTCCTGGACTGAAAGCCTCAAGACACCCCGGGAACGCAGTCTTTTACTTACTGCCTCCCAACCCCAATCATTCAGAAATTTCGGGAATTATCACTCAACAATGATATACTCGAATTTTCTTTGTAATTTACATGTCTAGGAATCGCTAGATCTATTCTAGAGATATACAGCAATAGGTTATTTCCAAAGGTGACCAATGTCGGTTGTATACTAGTATTTTAAGAAATAAAGTATTCGCTTTCGTTGATGTTGCAAGATAACCTTCTCGATCTCGAAATGTTGTTTTCAAATACTAGTATAAAAGCCGAGGCGTTAACCGAGACTTTCATATTTCAATCAACATTCGAGACCGAGGAGGGGAGGGAAGTCAAACCCATGACCTCATGGCTACGAAGTGAACGCTACCCTTACCAAAATGTAAAGTTTGCTGCAAATTTGCCGCAAGTTTGCTGCAAGTTTGCGGCAAACAAATCAGTGTGCCAGAGCTGTTTGCCAGAAGTGTGCAGCTAATGCCGCTAGCGGCATACAGTGTGCCACTAGCAGCACACAGTGTGCCACTAGTGGCACAGTGTGCCAGAAGTGCGCCACAACTTTTCCTAAATGAAACAGTGTGCCAGAAGTGCACCATAACTTTTTCTTTGGTATTCATAATCAAAACTGTGTGCCAGAAGTGCACCACAACTTTTTCTTTAGTATTCAGAATCAAAACTGTTTGCCAGAAGTGCACCACAATTTTTTCTTTGGTATTCAGAATCGTGTGCCGGAAGTTCACAACTTTTTCCTTAAAATTTTAGAACTGAAACAGCAAGGGCACCAAAGTTCACGACTTTTCTTGAATATTTAGAATAAAAGAGCCATTTCAATATATCCATCACAACATTTTCTATAATAGAACATATATGCAACATTTCTTGCATACCCCTTCCATCTTCTTGTCTTATTAATGGGAATTAGCGGTCATTTTGTCACCAAATATTGAATTCAATGAAAGTTGCCCTATAATAGTTATTATATATTAAAGTAATAATTACACTTGTATTTAATTATTTCAAACACCTTTTAACCTCTAAATGAATATGTGATTTTGGTGATTGAATATTATTGTCTTGCAAGACAGTATAATTATTCTTTAGTTACCTTTGCATGCTGTCAGCAAAATGTAAATGCTGTTTTTGTTTTTATTTGAGAAATGATTTGATTTGGGTGCAGTGAATACATCTTCCGTATATATTTCTTTACATTAAAAGCGGTTATCTAACGTAGTTTTATTAGGATCAATTCTCTTGTTTTTGTACATAATAAAAAATAAATGTTCTTATTAGTCATCAATATGTATTTCAATATCATCTCGAGATTTTGAAAAAAAGAAAATGGTTGTCATCACTTTCACAGCTAATGCCCCTTTAAAATAAGATGTAAGTGCACAGTTATCTGAATTTTAATCTAATTAGAGAAAAAAAAGTGAAGAAAAAATATCTATATCTAAATCAATGGAGAGAGAGAGAGAGGGGGGGGGGAGAGAGAGATTTCTTTTCTTTTCTTGATTTACATGTATATCTGAACATTGATTACAATTCAGATACTGGATTTGTGAGTTGAAATTAATCAAATGAGAGTGGTAAAAATTCACCTTTATATCGTATAATTTATCCAGGTACGTTATTCTGGTGTGTGGAATGCTAATTGATACTAAGTTAGAATAATCTAAGCTGTATACCAAAGTAGGTCTTCATGGAGCTTTACGGTTCTATGCATCGCAAATAGAGATCGGGTTCAATGCGTCGGGTGTGGGATTCACTCAATATTATATGCTGAGCGCGAAAGTTGATATCAACAGACGCCATGATGTTATACCGGTAAACATCTTGAACATGAATCGAGAACAGGAGTTGATGCAGATATTCTGAGGAGAATCTTCCAATCATTGAGTAAGTGATTTACTGTGTATCTTATAGTTATAAACTCTGTAATATATTGTTCAAAACGAAACTGACTGTAATGATTTCATGTTTTTCAATGTTGCAAGAGGCCTACAGAAACGGTGATCTAGAAACTTAACTATGGCTGATACACAATTAGCTAGCAGTGGGTGATCTAGAAACTGTTGCTGATCATGTGACCCACAGAGGGTATATATACAGCTGCAGCCAGTCAGTAAGGTTCTTTTTAAGCCAAGCGGAGGAAGGAGAAGCATTATAACGGTTAGTTTGGTCAGGTGGATTGCCTAATATTGGAGGCTTGCCACAGGTGGATTGCCTTATATAAATATTGGAGGCTTGCCACACTTCTTTGTTATATAGGACCATTTGTTTGGAGTCTGACCACAGTAGTGGCTAGCATTTTAGAGGTTGACCTCCTGGAGGTTCGCCTATTTATTTGTCATTCTTCCTCGGTTAGGGAAGGTGTAGTGCTTCAGAGGTTAGCAGTTCACTGTCCGTCCTGCATAAGGCATTAACACAGTAACTGCTGCTTCTGGAGTTGGACCACCTTTATTCGGCTAGGGCTTACCTCTTAGATAGTTGTTACTGCCTGAATAAGGCATATCTCTATCTAGAGGTGTATAAACTCATAAAGTAGTAATATAGGCCGACCAAGCGTGATTTCCCCCTAAGTAAGGGAAGGGTCTTATTTGTATATATTTGCAGACCAGTAGTTATATATTTAAATCACTGTAGAGAGGAAAGCTGTATCATTTTGTTCAATCATTTTTACAGAGGAAAATTATTTACTTGTTGAATTAATTCAAAACCCCAGATCCTGGAATCAACCGGGTACGAACCCCCTTGACACGTTACACTGACCATCGCTCATTGTATGTTGTAGCGTCAAATCTTAAGTCAGTGTTTACGTTTATAAATTTACATTCTTCATTCAATTCTTTGAAATTATATGGAATTTATTTATTTTTTTTTTCCTTTGTATGAAAATAGATTATACTCCTTCTAGTTGCATTATCGTAGCCATCGCGGATTTTTTTCTTCTTATACATTTGGACAGGACCATATAGGCACTTTAAAAAAAATGGAGAGAGAGGGGAAAAGGCCGAAAAACAAACAAATAATTAGGCCTATTTCCGTAATAATTATGCAATTTTTTGTTTACTTTCTACTCGGGTTATATTTGCAAAACTGAATAGTTTATTCAGTAAATGGTGTTTTTTAATGAATGGTTGATTATTTTTTTTATTCAAATGCTTATGATTTGAACCCAGATGTCCAGTTAGAAAAGTTAAACTGCATTATGATCAGGGATGTGACCTCCAGAATCTCAATTTTGTCACTCCATCAATGCATATACGTTATTAAAATGGATTGAAGATCTTGTCTTGGCAATAAAGTTAATTTGTACGTAAAGTCTGGTCAGCATGATATTAACAGTTGTACATCAAATATTGCATTTATTAGCCCAATGGGCTATAAAGCAACATTGATTATTTCTCGGCTTTGAAAATCGGTGGCCCCAGGTGTCGGGCGACGGTAATTACATGTACACACCCCTGAATGATTCCTCCTATGTTAGACGCCTTGCAAACCTGTATATAGGACGGCCAATGGTATCTCGTAATTATTTACAATTTTATATCTTTTTCAGAATATATTTCATGATAGTCGTGAAGATACAGAAGTTGTGATGGTGTGTTGATAGGCTGTCTTCAACTTGCCATATCTGAGAGTTCCAACATGCAGGCCTGGATTAATGTGTATAAATCACTAATGAAGTTAATTAGTGTTATTTAGTTTTAAAAAAAGAATGACATTTCAATTTATACACACTTGCCAAGTGAATCTGATGACACTGCTACATGTATTTGTGAGTAAAGGCACTCTGTCTTAACCGAAAAACTACTTACAGTTTATCACAACAAATGGATGGGACAGTAGAGTTGTTGCGGACAATATGTGATTGTGATGACCAAGTACTGAACAAGTGGAAGATTAGAAGGTCCAGAATTCAATCATGTTTTTGATTCTAAGGCGCAGACAGCATGGAGATAGTCCTATTATTCTCCCATTCATCTATGATGGAGAAACTTGTGTAAATGTTTACAGTGTTCTCCCTAATAAGGGCCCACAAGTCTATTAATTTATCAGAATATAAAGTCCTTCACAGTACTCAGAAGTACTGACTTTAAAATTCATGTAGATTGTCTCCAGATTTTTCTGAGGAAAAGTGCATAGTTCACATGTGTGAATTTTGAATATATTTCATTCTTGTCTGCAAATGTTGCTGAAACCTGTTATTGATACACATAGTCATGTTATGCAAATGATAGACCTCCTTTTTAATTACATGTCCTTAAGATCATGTCAACTCCTTTGTCTTAATTGTATATACAATTCTAGCATTTATAGCATCATTTGTATAGCACTTGCTAGTTTAATAAGGATTTTATTTTTTAAAAACTTTCATTTGACATGATTGATCTAAAACGGCCAAAATTCACAAATCTATTTAAATCACAACCTGACCTTAGGCCAGAAAAGTGCCACAGTGGGTTGATATTTTTCTCTTCGATCTTGAAAGAAATTCTTTATGCAGCAGTTTCCAAATAAAATGTACTCTCATGGCCAGGGTGGGACTTCACCGAGAACCTTTTAACATTGCACAATGCAATATTTGTGGATTAGAAGCTGTTGCAGTTTCTTTAAGTTTTCTCTCACATCTTGTTATAATTATATTTTTGGTCGGGTTGCACAATGTGCAAACAGTTTATAAAATGCTGAATGACTGTTGGGCAAGCGACAATAGCGTCCCTGTAATAGTACCTACTTTGTGTAATCAACTCCTTTCACACCTCTCACTTGATGTTCCTCAAACTTTGTACAGTTGTTAGGGATACATCGAAGATGTGCGTGTACCTTTTTGAAAGTGATCAGACATTTTTTGAAAAATTTACATGTAGTTAAACTTCCTCATTTTTTAAGCATTTCTTTAATCGACAGTATCTATTTTGTGTAATCAACTCCTCGTATACCTCTAATTTGACATTCCTCAAACTGTGTACAGTTGTTATGAATACATTGAAGATGTGCATATGTGTTTTTGAAAGTGATCAGACATTTTAAAAAAAAAATGTACATCTAGTTGAACTTAGTCATTTTAAAGCATTTCTTGAATAGATGGTAACTATTTTGTGTAATCAAATCCTCATGCACCTCTAACTTGACATTCCTTAAAATTTGTACAGTTGTTATGAACACATTGAAGATGTGCATGTGTCTTTTTGAAAATGATTAGACTTTTTTTTTTTTTTAATTACGTGTAGTTGAACTTGTTATTTTTTTATGCATTTCTTGAATAGATGGTACCTATTTTGTGTGATCAACTCGTGCACATCTAAATTGATATTCCTCAAACTTTGTACAGTAGTTATGGACACATTGAAGATGTGCATGTGTCTTTTTGAAAGTGATCAGACTTTTTTCAAAAAAATTACATTTAGTTGAACTTTGTCATTTTTATAAAGCATTTCCTGAATAGTTGGTACCTATTTTTTGTAATCAACTCCTCTTACAGCATTTATTTGACATTCTTCAGACCTTGAACAGCTGTTATGGAAGCATTGTAAATGTGCATGTGTCTTTTCGGAAGTGATCAGGCATTCTTTGAAAAATTTACATGTGCATAGTGAAGTTGAACTTAGTCATTTTTTAAGCATGGTACTTTATGTAACCAACTCATCTTTTACTTAACATTTTCCAAACCCTGTACATTATAGATGTTATAAAAACATTGAAGATTTACATCTAACATTTTAAAAATGTTTCTCTCTTTTTTTTTCTTTTTTTGTTGTTGTCATTTTTCCAGTATGTTTCTACTGTTGTTCCTATGATAGATAACATATTTACAAGAACCTGGTCATTTCTGTTTTTGAATCTCTCTTTTTTTTAATTAGTATTTTTGAATATGTTAATTACTTGATATGTCATTGTTCTTGAAATTATATTAATTGAATTATTATTGTGTTTTTGTTTTGTAATATGACAGTTTATATAGGATCCCTTAATTTCAAGCAGATAGTGCCAAAAGTGTGCCGCAAGTTTGCCGCAAACTGTGTGCCAGAAGTGTGCAGCAAGAGCGTGCCGCAAGTTTGCCGCAAACTGTGTGCCAGAGGAAAAATTTGCATACGAAAAGTATACTTGCGGCAAATATGCCGCACACTGTGTGCCAGAAGTGTGCAGCAAGTGTGTGCCGCAAGTTTGCTGCAAACTGTGTGCCAGAGGAAAAATTTGCATACGAAAAGTATACTTGCGGCAAATATGCCGCACACTGTGCCAGAAGTGTGCAGCAAGTGTGTGCTGCAACTGTGCCACAAACTGTGTGCCAGAGGAAAAATTTGCATACGAAAAGTATACTTGCGGCAAATGTGCCGCAACTAGTTGCGGCAAACTTGCCGCAAATGCGCTGCAAATTTGCAGCAACTGTGTGCCAGAGGGCTTATATTTTGGTAAGGGTATACTACTGGGCATCCACAACCGGCGATACCAATGTTATATATAGCTTCTTCCCTCTAACTGTTGCGTAAATAACAGCTAGGTATCTGAATTTTAATCATTAAATAAATAGAAAAATATAGATGTTATATAAGACAGCAATACCCACACGCAAGAGTTTGTCTTTAAATATTATCTCCTTCGTGCTTGTGTAACTAGTCATAATAGTCATTTCATAATTTGATTGACTTAGCATAAAATGCTCAGGTAAGGATATGACCTCTGGGAGGAATACATTACTGCTACATGTACATCGCCGAAATATATATTCTTAATGCACATATAAAGAGGTATTGATCATTCCAATCAGCAAGTGCGTCTGGGTCATCCCCAACCCCTCATTCTACAATACGAAACTTTTGGAATGTGACGGAACGACCGATTATATTTGACGTTTATATACCACGGTCACGTGATAATAACTAATTGTAGGGCAAAGTTGACATCGATACAAATGGAGTTTACGGACCGTAAAGAGCTACATGTATGTTCAGTCCTACGATGAAGATCCAAGTCACTATTGGTGCTTAGTACCTGGGTGTAAATTAGATGGAAGGGAAAAGGCGCATTTAGACGCGTATCATTGGATGCAAGGCGTGAAGTTTTACCGATATCCTCAAGATGTTCTCTAGATTTATTTCCCTCGCCAACTCACACAATTTGATCAAATGCATTTTCCTATAAAATGGTTGTAGTGATTCCTTTTTTTAAAAGATAGCATTTAAATGCAGGGATTTGATAGCAATTGAAATATAACATGTTTGTTTACTTAATTGTTATTGTAATCCGAAAGTGACATGCCCTACAAATTACGTTCAACGCGCAATAAAAGTCAGAGTGGATCCGTATCCTGAGAGTATCACTCAAATATCTTCAAAACAGACGAGATCCTCACCGGTACCATATACATTCTAACTGCATATGACAATTAAGATGCATTGAGTATTCTGTTTGGCAAGTACCCTGGGGTAATCCAAAACCCCATTTCATAATTGTTGAAATATATTTAAAACAAATTGAGGTCCTGACCCCAAAACCATTGATAGTCTTGCTGCACATGAGCAGTGTGATGAGTAAGTGCCCTATGATCATCCCAAGCCAAACCCAATTTGAGTTTAGAATTGTTAAAATGGTTCAGCACGTATTTACACTTGGCACCAAGTTTTTCTTCTTCGTTTTCCCACCCCATTTGCCCCTCAGTGTGAAAAAGAAAATTCCGAAAACCTATTGCACATCTAAAGGACACCACCATTCATCTACAAAAAGATGATTTCGCTACTGCATAAAATGTAAGAGGAATTCTGGGAATCAGGTTTTTCTATAGAATAACGTCATTTTCAACCTGGCCCTAATATGATGGGTTTTTTGGATGATCCTGGAGTACCTGCAATTACTCATCAGAACAATCAATGCATCTTGATATGTGCAGTCAATTTCTAGAGAATGAACAGAAAGGGCCGGAGAAAATGAGTGTGTTGTAGTAACTCAGCATCCAAGCTATTATCCAGACCGGGCTTAAATTTATTAGGACCCTACACTCTTATTGAAACCCTAGATCAATTAATTATTGTAGATTAAGAGTGTTTCGTCGGCGTTTTGGATATCAATGTTCATTCACACAGGCCTGCCTCATCATTGCCAATGAAATTAAATGGTAAATTGTCCTGTACATGCTTCAGCTTTCAGTCATAACAAGATCACGATGTTCTTGTGTTTACCATCAGCTTAAATAGGGCCCGAATAAATTTGATGACATGTCTGGATGATAGGGTGCTAAGCTATTACAACACAACAGTTTTGAAAATGTGCAAGATTCCTATTTGTCAATATAAAACAAGGGGCGTGCCAATTATGTTCAAAATGTGAGGATATCAGAAGTGAGAGATACGTTACTTTCACCCGACTCTACGATTGAACGATTTGTTATGTTCAGGTTCATGGTAGATACGTTAAATAATCTTTCATTTCAATGGTCTTATGAACTCTTGTGCCCTTTACTTTGAAAATTAGATTGGAGATATCGTCGAAATAAGTGTATTACCTTTCAGAATCAAAAGACACCATATTGATGTCAGGTGATATTGAGGCAAATGAGCAGAAAGACAAAACAAAAGCTTTGCACTTAAATTTACATCAGAAGTAATGCATTACTTTTAATTTAACGGACACACGATCCCATTCCTTGTGTTACAGTATATGCCTTTGAAATAGAAACGTTAAATTTCATACATTTCCGTATAATGGGCAATTGATCATGAGTAGCAAGCGACCTAAAATCTTCTCATTTAAATGATAATACTGTCAGAGTACAATCTCCGACATGATTTTAGGTCTCTGGGGGTCACTTAGTTTGAACTATAGTAATTGACATATGATAAAATTTTAAAGAAAAACATATAGCATTTTAATTTTCTCTCTGTATTTGAGATTTGTATGGTATTTAAGTATTGATGTACACATGTACAAGCAAATCTTTATTTCCGCACGTAATCGAAAAATCGAATACTTTTCTCTTGGCCTTAATATATTGCATATGCCAGGACAGATTTAAAGCCTATCCGGTTTATCACGTATCTTGTCTGGACTTAGTTATCTGACGCAACGTATCCCATCAAAGAAAGCAACAGAATTATAAAAGAGCGCCGCTAACAACTCTTTATATTTCGGTATTTTCAAAATCAAATTTGTCACGTAGGGCTCACAGTAGATGTGCTTTTTCCTCCTGGGCATTAGAGCCCACATCTCTGGTATATCCAGGGGTCCGTGTTTGCCCTTCTCTTCATTTTGTAAATTTTGATCACTCTACACTTTTACATATATTTCATCTTGCATTCTTTATAGGATTTATAAAATTGATTACTCATCGTTCCTTTTCTTTTCTAAATCATGTATATATATAAATCATTTCGTTTTTTGTCAATCACTTGCTTTAAATTAAAGACTTACGTACTAAACTCCTCATAGAACTTATCTCCCAAACATGTTGTTTACTTTCGTTATTTCAGAGTTGAAAAACAGTAACAGCCTAGCACTAACAAAACCGCTCAGTACAGTCTAGGCAACTCTCGGAAGTATTGATTTCTACCCCTGCGCGCATGACCCAAATGACGCATTTGTTTACAAACACAATAACGAAAACACAGTATGCAATCAGCTGACCGCCTGAGCCGGGTTGAAAATAGTTAATGCAATGTTACTGTTGATTGATTGCTTTGGCGCTTTGGTAAATAAAATAGGTTAAATAAAACTTTTGTTTATTTTGGAACTTTGTCAAATAGATATAAATGGGTATAGAATGATTTGTAAAACTTCAGTCACAGTGCTGAGCTGAGCTGTACATTGCATTGCAAAACTCTGCACTGGAATTTTAAGATTTTACCTTTTAAATCTATAAATGAAAAGAAAGTTAAAGCAACAAGAAAACGGTCAGATATTGACATAATATGCGGGGATTATTTTCCACCTGAAGGACACTGTGCCATTTTGATTTGTGGAGAGCAATTAGATGATGAGTTGATCAAGTCATATTTATATTTTGGGGGATCAAGACATACAGGAGTCTACATGGTGTCTGGGATCAAGCCCATTTATTATTTCATATGTTATCTCTGAAAATGATGTTATTAGTGATATTAAAAGATGCGACACATTTGTCTGTAATTGTTGGATCCAATGATGCAATACATGTAGGGGAGGAATGGATACATCATCTATGAGAGTTTTGCATGACTTATATCTTCTCAAACGGAAAGGTGCAAAGTTTGAGGTTATCCTTGCACAAGACAGTAAAGATGAGAGGAATGTAACTAAAATCAAACAAACTGCGGATGTTCCACTCGGCAGATTCGGGCATTCTCTTACAAAATTACATGATCAGTCAGCAATATTACATGGGGGAATTACACTGCCCTTTCGTGAAGCAGCAGGACTTGCATCCCCATTTCAAGAAACATGTGATGATGGAAAATTCTATTTACTTAATTTAGACTCATTGAGCTGGTCCATAATTAATGTTCCAGATGTCCATAGCAGAGCATTTTATACTGCTACATATGATCAAAAAATGAAATGTATATACATAATTGGAGGAGTGACATATCAGGAATGTACCCCAAGGTCACGCCTGCCAGTTCATGATGTACTGGTTTTGAGAATCCCTGATAAAAACAACATCACTTTGGACAGGATCATATTTCAGTCACCACCCAATATTGAAAACCTTGGGCTGTCATATCACAGTGACATATCAGGAATGTACCCCAATGTCACGCCTGCCAGTTCATGATGTACTGGTTTTGAGAATCCCTGATAAAAATAACATCACTTCTAGAAGATGGTAAAGTGATAATTGTGGGAGGTTTTACACAAATAGGACAGTTTCAAGCAGATGAACAACCTTCAAATCATTTGAAATAACAATCCTGAAAAGTTCCAAGACTTCAACCTCGTATGGTTTCAACGGATATGATTTTTTATTACACTTTAATCCACAAACCCTGCAAATGTGCACCAAATTTACCAAATGTGCATCCATATTTATTACAACTAGGCGCAGGCTAAACAAAGAAATACACAATATTCACAATGCACAATTCTGAACACAGCATGCAGCAATACGAGCGTGAGCTGAGTGATTTACAAATGGCTGACAAAATGTCCGACAAGACCTTGTTCAACCGCTTGGGTTAAGTAAACATGACCCTAAATTCTGAATAAAGACTCTCGACATGTCAACAATGAAACGAAAGTAGAGTATTCATTTTATTCATACCAAAATATCTCTTTCTTGTACATAAATCAGCTTTTTATTTATGAATTTTCAAAGTTAGCATGTCATCTTAAGTCCAAGAAGCAATCCTAAACACACTACTACTTCAAAAACTAATATTTACCGAATGTTCACCATTTCTTCTTCACGAACTAGCTACGTGACGGGAAATTCAATTCCAACCACTGCGCATGTTCACCAGGTATTCCCATGTTCTATATTTAAGTTGAAAGGGAACAGATATAGCGATCCAATCATAATACGGGATTTAGTGCAGTGAAATCCCGTTCCGACTTTGGATTTTACGCAATATGCTTACCTCATTATGCAAGCGCAAAAGTTGCATAGTGTTTTGTTAGTGCAGCTCCAACGAAATAGCTACGGTTTGTATGGAAGCTCGGAAGCGAAATTATGGTAAAAGATTTAAACTAGGAGTCAACAGAAGAAAGAAGAATGATAAAACGTTTCCTTTCAAAATTATCAACAAAATGGTTAAGACTTTCCTTATCAATATCCATCATGCTCAATTGACCAAAATCAAGTGATACTGATCGCCAAAAAATTGGAATGTGCTTCCCACTAGTTATAATTACAACAGTGAGTCTTGAATCTTTAAAGAGTCATCTTGCCTCCTACGTGAGCAGTATCACATTGCTTTCGTGAAAAGTGAAGATAAGGAACAGTGATCCATCTCATAACTCCTATAAGTAATACAAAGTAGATAGTTGGGCAAACACGGACCCCTGGACACACCAGAGGTGGGATCTCTCACCATCTTGGAAAACAGCGCTTGGTTTTATGCACATACTCTTAACGTGGCAGAGTAATCAGCTGATCGATGACGACCACTATGCAAAAGGAGACGAAGATAAGAAACTTAACATACTTCGCATCCATTTTTGAGGTTTTGAACTGTTACATATTAAATGGATATAAGCTTTGTTTTCTGGTACATGTTTGTTCAAATGAATGACCATATGAAAGGTGAAGATAACGAACAGTGATCAATCTCATAACTCCCATAAGGAATACAAAATAAAGAGTTGAGCAAACAAGGACCCCTGCACATATCAGAGGTGGGATCAAGTGCCTAGGAAGAGTAAACATTCCCTGTCGACCGGTCAGACCCACCGTGAGCCCTGTATCTTGATCAGGTAAACGGAGTTATCCGTAGTCAAAATCAGTGTGCTAAGAACGGTGTAACAATCGATATGAAACAGGTCAGACAACATTTGACCTAATGATAGGTCGCATTGGCAAACTAATAATTATAACGAGAATAATATTTTGAGAAAATAGATAAAATGTGAAAATTGGAAAGGTCATATGAATATATTTGAAATTATAAATGATTTTGGAAAATCATGAATACCTTATATTCTGCACTTGAGTTCACCATCTCTCTCTCTCTCTCTCTCTCTCTCTCTCTCTCTCTCTCTCTCTCTGTGTGTGTGTGTGTGTGTGTGTGTGTGTGTGTGTGTGTGTGGATATAATTCAAATGAAAAGAGTTTGCAAATACTGTCTTTTTACACATTATCATTCAGTAACGAACCTATTGCTGACCACGTGACTGTTTTATTAGCATACCATGTGCAATTTATCCAATCTTTTGATATGTGCATACCTAAGTATGCTTTGGTGTTTTACACATGATTAGACACAATGGATTTAGTCTGATACGTCCTTATTCCTCCATGTACAATCGATGAACTCTATGTCTAAACTTACCAACGTCTCTGTGTTCTTTTTAACCAAGTGTGGAGAATTCTTTAATCTGAGATGAAATAATTTACATTGCACACGTTATCATATAATACCGATATAGATACATTGACCATGCAAGTTTGGAAACAAAAAAGTACTGATTACTAGTACATATTTTTTGTATTTTGAAGGGCAGACTTTTATGATCATCGTACTTTGTTTTTTGAATGACCGCTTTTCTGCTGGACATTCAATTAACGCCCGAAGGGCGTTATAGTAGATTTGATCACGTACCAACTTCATGTCATATCCCAATAACATTCAAAAATGATATTTTGTTTCTTATATTTATATTTTCTATTTTGATTTGTGTTCTTACCGAGCTTCCATGATTATGTAGCAGATGACCAAAATAACGATCGTAGAACACAAAATATAGTTCGTAAGAGTTTTAGCGAATTAAAAATTAGGAACAATATCAAAGAGAATATAAGGTATAGATATTTAATTGAAAATGCTAAAAAAGACGAAACATGTGTAAAAATAAAGGTAATCTAGAGCGTAAAGTTAACTGAAATGACAAGAAGAGCGGAGTAAACTCCATACGTGGTGTGATTTGGTCGCGATCAGCGATGGAGAAACTGGCGTCGGTCTAGCTTACTAAGTTGAAAACGCAATTGTTGATCACAGATTTCAATAGAAATTCAAAGGATCTTAGAGAATTGATGGTGGATATGATGGGTCAAGTTAACGTTAAGCTCTTAGTCAGGTTTTTGGAAAGAAACAACGGTATGTTCATCGTTAGGACTCGCGGTTGTAGCCATGCAGGAGACGATTCAAGACACTAGGACAGATTTAGACCAAGTGCAGGTAGGTTGCGTCTTTTATTTACCTTCAGTGTGTGTAAAATAAAATAAAAACGAACTGACGGAGTTTTTGTTCAATTGAGAGATTTTCGTTGTAGGATTTTAATGAAGACTTGCACCGGTACCCTGACATGAACATATAAATTTTTCGAGCCTCGAAACCAGCCTCGCTTATAATCATGCCGAGTCATAGCCGTGATGGAAGTTGCCAGGAAACAACAGGTTAACTTATCATCATGAAGTAAATACATGTAGGCTTATAACTCTGCCTACATGTTTTCGCTTCCAATATCATAGAACTTTATTTTATAAATTCGCCATGCAGAAGTTGCAGACGATATTTAAAACTGTATAAAATGAAACAATAGAACGATATATGTTTAATGTTTCTATTTTATGAATTGATGAAATTCTTGTTTACTTACAAAATAAACTGTATAAATATCCTGCTGCGTTTATTTCTGTTATGATGTCATTGCAGTGGCGGATCTAGGGTTTACCTAAGGGTGTGTGTGAAAGTCAAGTATTAGCCAAAATGCTTAGCCATTTTGGGTGCCAATCTGGGATTTTACTCACAATATTTCTATTATTTAAATTTGTGGCGAGAGGGGGGGGGGGTCTCAATCCCCCACTGCATTGCATAAGCAAGAAGCCAGGTGAAAATAAAGGAACTGACTTTTGAAGCGGTGATTGTATTCATACGCAAGAACAAACTGATCACATGACGAAATTCATGTCACACGAAATTGAACATCAATTTCATTAGTACTGTTATATAAGGAAGTGCATTGGCAAATGTAAATATTTATAAAACAATGGTTACATGTAGTATGATTGGTTTCATTTCAAGCACCTTTGTACATGAATGACCTCTGATAACATGTCTACCTGCACGTGTCATATATGATATATTATTGGTAATTCAAATTGTTGAATCTAAATGTCTGATTACTTCATCTATGTTAATCCCCAGTGTTTTTGAAATTAATCAAATAATATATGTGATACTTGGTTTCCATATTTAAACATTTTTTTCGATCATGTATAGACAGGGAAAACCATGATCTATTTTTACGACGTGGCGTAAGTCTACCACGGTGAGTCATCGTCAGGTGTTTTGCTGTATAGTACGAATCGTTCTATTAACATTTTGGTCAAACTTTTTAATTGCTTGTCTTTACTTCAGTTTAATTTTATCTAGGTGAAGATATAATATCGATTGTAAACGATAGTTGGTAAAATGGGTAGTAAAAACCGGGCCGGGTCACCTTCGAAATCCGAATTTTTTTTAGTTTTCTTCGTTACTTTATTTTCGTTTGATGTGAAACTTCTTAATCTTAATCTGGATGATACATTGGGTCTTCGCTACAAAAAATTACGCCATAAGTTTGCTTCACTGTGAAAATATCAACGATTGTTTATTTCAGGTTGGTAAAATGGGTAGCGAGAAAAAATACACTTTTCTGTGATTACAACTGATATATGTTACACAACAATGAAACTTAAATATTAGGACAATTTATCACCAAAATGCTATAGTACCTGTTATGTGAGTCTTATATATTTGATATTTACGATTTATTACATGTAAAACCCGGGTCAAAAGGAAACCGGACACGGCTAACCCATGGCCGAATATTAAAATTCCGAATAAACTGAAGGTGTTAGCTGTAACTTTTATCTTCGACGCATCCTGAACGTAATTCAGCTTCCCATCAATTACTGATTATGAATGGATATCACTTTGATCTCAAAATTACAGTTAATTAATTAAAAACAGTAGCAACTAAATCGGAATAAATAGCGCCGGCCCGGGTCAACTGCATCCGGTTTCCTCTTGGCCTGGGTTTGGAAAAATTGCCGATAAGTAAAATAAAAGGCATTGAAATGGTCAAATAATGCATTGAGTATCAAATTCAACTCTCTATGAATTAAAAAAAATGCAAGGTTTTCGGCAGTAGGTGCATAGTTTACAGAAAATATGCAATAATGTGTGTTCTGGTCTCGCTTCCCAATTTACCAACCAGATTTTATACAATCATTGCATTCTTTATCTGTAGGTAATATTATGTGCTAAATTTTGTACCGAAGACTAAATGTATCATTAAGAATAAATTCTGTAAGTTTAAAAACAAGCAAAGATATATCAACGAAGAAAACTAAAGAAATCGGTTTACGAAGGTTTTTACTACCCATTTTACCAACTATCATTGTAAACATTATTCTATGAAAAATGCTGAAGGCAATTCAAGATTAAAGGGACTGGTTCACGATTTGTGAACAAAATATTTTTTTTATTTTTGATGTTAAACATTAAAAGTATAACTCATTTAATGTTTACAACCAAAATTTTGACCTTCTGGATGCAAGAATAAAAGCTATAGTTTAGCCTTAAATCTTTGTTATGTAAACCAAGACTCGAGTTCTTTTATGTATACAAACAAACAAGTCAAATATTGATTTTGTAATATAAAGCATCTTAATTTTGCATGGTAACGGGTGGTTTCGTACCGATTACTTATTCGCACCTAGTGGATTCGCACCAAGTGGTTTCCTCGCAATTTCAGTGCAGGTAACATAAGGTAGAAGATTGGCTTATAGTCGAGTGGTTTCGCCCCGATTTACCTGCGCAGAATCTAGTTATAGGTACAACACCGTGTAGGTACGCGGGGGAATTGGTGTAGTTACCGATGTCTGACATCGGTGAAGTGTAAAAAATATTCCTGTTTACTTTATCTTTTGCAAAAAATCTAAACTGTGGTCTGTCATTTCATTCAATTTTACCGGCAGTAAATGCCTCTTGAAAGTACGTTTGTTATGAAATGTATATCAATGATATTTTTTTATGAGTGCTAATTTTTCAAAAAATTAAATTCTTCATTTTGTGATTTATATAACTATATCTAAGATTAATAAAATCACATAATAGACACACTAATTTTATCTACATAATGCCAATTCTGTTTCATATCATAATTTTTACTTACTGATTTTCCACAATGAATGCAACTTGCAATGACAAAAATTGTTGGTATAATGATAAAAATGGACATAGTTTGGACGTCGGTAAATTAATATACTGTATAGTATTCATTATTTCAATTAAATTGCTCATCGTTAAAAGAGAGTATGCTCTGATGAATCGTCCCGACCACTGTTACCGTATATAAACATCCAAAAATTGTTGGTATAATGATAAAAATGAACATACTTAGGGCGTCGGTAAATTAATATATAGCAGTCATTAATTTCAATTCAATTGCTCATCGTTAAAGGAGAGTATGCACTGATCAATTATGTTCCGACCACTGTTGCTATATACTCAATGGGGGCGAAACCACTCAGGACAAATCCACTTAGGGCGTACAGGTAAAGGTGCGAATCCACTAGGTGCGAATAAGTAATCGGGACACATTAGGTGATACATTTTACCCGAAGAATCTAGAATGAGCTTCTGTGATAATGTATAACCTTAATTTTTATGGGAAATCTTTTAAACTTATTAGATAGTAGATTTTGATCAATAAAAGTGAAATACAAAATTTTGGTGAAAATCATGAATAAGTCCCTTTAAAATAAAATTTTTTTTGAGAAACAAGTTTAGAAAACTATGTATGTGAGCTTAAATGCTTAGCATATACCTGCATAAGTGTTGCTAATTACCTTATTGTCAAAACAATTATTGCAAGACATTGTGTACTTCTATGCTTATGATTTTTACCTAACTAGCTCAAACTGTCGTGATTGTTTAACCATATCTTATTATGTATAAGATAATATGGGTAACACCTATATAAGCCTTCTCCCAGGATACAATGTAGAAGGTCACTACATGTACATTATACATATTATAAATACAATTAGTTGCAATAATCAAAGTAATAGAGATATTAAGAAGGTATATAGTTATTGCTTGTTTACATATGTAACATCAGTAGTAATAATAAAGTATAATTGCATATTGATTTAGAGAAATTAGAGGGAAACAAAAAATAATGAAATATAAAGAATTTAAAAAAGAAGAAAAAGAGGAAAAAAGGTTCCGGTTTGTAAATAGTTTAAGTATTTTACATTCAAACTGACTTTAATATTCTTGGTTTTTTATCTACGTATGCACACATTGAAACAGCTTAGTATTGATATTATAACTTTTTATAGAGATCCCAAACAAAAGTAAATTCAATGAGACTGGAGCATTAAGTTGAAATAGACACAAGTAGAATATCACGTTGTTCAGTACAATATGGACATTCATGATAAGAATGAGTTACATTTTCAGTATGAAAACCACATTTTTGGCAGCATGTGTTTTCAATAAGAGCAAGATTAAACAGTTCAGCATTTAAGTCAATTGCATTATTTCTCCATTCACAATGAATGGTATTCTCTCTTTTACCAAAATTAAATAACTTCTTTGATTCGTTTTAAAACATGGATTTAATAGGCATTCAAAAAATGAGGAGACTTTTGGAAGACTCCGAACTTTCAATGGTAGGTCATTGCATATTATAATAGTAGAAGGGAAAAAACTACTCATATAGGAACTTGTTCTAACCACAAAAATTGAAAATGTTAGGTTATCATGATTTCGCAAAGAATATTAAAATTGAGGAGGAATGTATAAATCTGAAATATTCTGAAGATAATCAGGTGCCATAGACAATTTTATATAACAAAATTATTTTATGAACTTTCCTTCTTTCTGATAACTTAATCCACCCCAATAACTTAGACACATGTAGTGCACTTCTCGAAGAATTCACCCTCATCATTCCAGTAATTATTCTTGCAGCAGAAATTTGAATATCCTCTAGTAGTTCAAACGCACGTTCAGTACAATTATCCCAAAATATGTATCCATATTCCAAAAATTGGTCGAACGGATGAGAAATAGATTCTGATCAGTGTCACCACTTACATTAAGGTTTAACTTACGTAAGGTATTTAAACGATTACAAGCTATTGAAAATATATTCTTAATGTGAGTTTTCCAAAGTGCATCATACTGAAAATTAGGCGTGTATGCGTATCAATAGGTTTAATTGTGGAATCAACACTTACATATGAATGATCAATAATCCTTCTTGTGAAATTGAGATTAAAATTAATTGCCCATTTCTTTGACCATTGTTCAATTTTATCCAGATCACAAATGAATGAGTTTGCGGCAGTGATTATAACAATAACAAACCGATGTGTCATGTGCAAACAGTCTTACATTATCAACACATCAATAGATATATCATTTATATATAATAAAATAAAAAGGTTCCCAACTCAGAACTGTGTGGAACTTTATAATTAGTAATACTGCTTACAGAACTGTGTGGAACTCTATAATTAGTAATACTACTTACAGAACTGTGTGGAACTCTATAATTAGTAATACTACTTACAGAACTGTGTGGAACTCTATAATTAGTAATACTACTTACAGAACTGTGTGGAACTCTATAATTAGTAATACTACTTACAGAACTATGTGGAACTCTATAATTAGTAATACTACTTACAGAATTGCGTGGGACTCTATAATTAGTAATACTACTTACAGAACTATGTGGAACTCTATAATTAGTAATACTACTTACAGAATTGAAACCATCAAGGACTACTTCCTGCATTCTTCAAGACAAGTAAAATCATTTGTTCAGAAATGCCATAAGGTTTTAATTTATACAGTTATCCATTAAAACATGCCCTATCAAATGCTATAGATACGTCATAGAAAACAAATTTAACATATTTACCTTTGTCTTAATTTGAAATGGTTGCATTCTATTTGTTAATTGATTTGTAGTTGAGTCACCTGCCTGGAAACCTGATTGATATTTAACTAGTTTTTATTATCTATTATGAAATTATGCAGATAGATGCTTTACTATAATTTGTTCAAGTCATTTAAATACTACAGACGTTATATATCCCACCTCTGGTGTGTCCAGGGGTCCGTGTTTGCCCAACTATCTATTTTGTATTGCTTGTAGGAGTTATGAGATTGATCACTGTTCGTTATCTTCACCTTGCATATTTTTAATTAATTATTGATATGCTATTGCTCTTATATACAGTTGTAATTTTAGCTAATTTCCATATATTTGGAAGATTCCAGATTGTAATGAAATATTAAATTCTTTAGCTACTGGTTTGTATATTACATGAGCTATATTTCTAAGTGCTTTTGGTGCAAACACGTCTGGTGCAAAGGGTTTATAATTTGAAGTTGATATAACACTTGTGGTCAGTGATTTGGAAATTCTTTCATCGTATCATGTACCGTATATACTCGCCTATAAGTCGGATTTTTGGGAGTCAATTTTTGGTCCAAAAGTGTATGTCCGACTTATAGGCTCGTCCTAAGAAGATTGGTATTTTTCCAGGCTGTGTAATGTAGTGTTTTTTTAAACAACTCCGACGATTATCATGGACTACCATTCAAACGATTATTGTTTACAAATATCTAGACATATTGTATTGTTTATGTATTTTAAAATTATGTATAAAGTACAAGTATTTACATATTTTTATCTAGTTAAAAATTATTTACATACCGGTAACTAATACTTTCAATTCAACTAATCTATCGTGTATCGGTAAAATTGAATTACGAACCCGATTTAATATTGATATATTCATATGTATACCGGATGAAATATATTTCATAAAAGATTGAATATTGTTAACAGATAATTTAGATCATCATTCTTGACTCTTAAAAACTCTATTGTTGATACATTGAATTATACTGAAACCCCACAATAACCGCGAGGCGCGTGCCGCTAAGTTAACACGGTGTCAGGTACCGGTAATTAGAAGACCATAATTGCGTAGGTAAAGAAAGGATCATTATCCATAATAGATCAAGGGTTGCGTTTAAACCCCAAACAGATATGGCTTGGATATTGAGCACCTCATAATTTTTAATTTCTCAAAATATTTTTTGAAACATAGGTAAAAACACTAGAGCATTGACTTGAAATTGTCAACCGATTCTGACAAAAATTTGTACCGACTTATAAGCGGGTCAATGGCAAATTCCTACAAAATAACCTTTAAAAAATACAACCGACTTATAGGCGGACCGACTTGAGGGGCAAATCTAGTTAGTTTTGTTGTCTTGACTCTTTTGCAAAGAATTGTTTAATGCATTGGCGTTGTCAATTGGTTGAAAAAGAATTTACCGTGCTAATTTGAGAGGGGGCAGTGGCTTATGTTTATTATTCATTTTGGCTATTGATTTTACATTCACCCAACATTTACCTGGATATACGTGTATCGTTTATACATCTGTTCTGATATTCTTTTATTGAAATCATCTTTTTATATCCTTATTTTATCTATAACCTTATTTCAGAGTTATTTTCCTAATGTGCCGGCTTTTGTGTTCTTACAGCTTTATAATCAACACAATTGAAGCCTCTAATAGTATTGTACATAAATGCCTTATCAATGTATTTATCGAGTGCATTTATGAATTTTGTATACATCTCATTTATGTTAGGGGTATTGAACATTTCTTCATCTCAATTTACTTGTTTTAGGTCATTATTAAGATTACTTCTTCAACCAAAAAATGGAAAACGTAAATATTCCTATCTAGTGATCAGTCATCGAAAACATTACTTTGTTAAATGCCACTCTGATTCAACACACAAGTACTCTGAAGCTGAAATAAAACAAATATGTTGGATTTCCACAATGACAATATCTTCATGTTCGTTGGTGATCAGGTCTTCAAACAGTCTGTTTGGAATCCATATGGGCACGAATTGTGCTCCTTTGTTAGTTTATCTGTTTTTATATTCCTATGAAGCAGAATTTATTCAAAAACTTCTACGTGGGAAGAAAAATATCTTGCTTTAGGCTTCAATTCAACATTTAGATATATCGACGACGTACTATCTATTAAAAATAATAATTTTCATTCATATGGCGATTCGATATATCCCATTGAACTCAAAGGACACCGCAGAGTCGTTCACTTCTGCTTCATACTTAGATATTTTATTGAAAGTAGATATCAACAGCAAAGTAACAACTCAACTTTATCCCGATTTCAGCTTCTCCATCGTCAACTTTCCAAATTTATGTAGCAATATTCCATTATCACCAGTATGAAAGGTGAAGATAACGAACAGTGATCAATCTCATAACTCCTATAACTCCTCATGTGGTGTGTATATATCTGGACTGATACGATACGAAAGAGCTTGTTCTGTGTATGATCAGTTTTTGAATCGAAGCAGGTTACTGACAAACAAGTTGATGGTGCAGGGGTTCCAACAGTCTGGTTTAAAGTCAGCATTTCGCAAATTCTATGGTCGTTATAACGATCTAGTTTGCCAATGCAACCTAGCATTGGGTCAAATGCTGTCTGAGGTGTTTCATATCGATTGTTAGACCGCTCTTTGCACACTGATTTTGAGTACGGATAATTCCGCTTACCTGATCAAGATTAGGGCTCACGGCGGATGTGATCGGTCGACAGGTGCTTACTCATCGTAGGCACTGATCCCACCTCTGGTATATCCAGGGCTTCGTGTTTGTCCAACTATCTATTTTGTATTGCTTATACACCGTGGACCATCGTGACCATGGTGAAAAGATTCAGTAACGCAGGGGTTCTACATTTTTGAAGCGATCGGTCTATCTATTTTTCTCAAAAACAACATAAATGAGAGTTTTCTTTGTCTAACACATATCGCACGGAACGCACAGACGTATTAAGAAACAGAATATGCCCCATACGTTGAATGAAAGTAGTTACTTTTCTCAAACACTCGTGTTTAATATCGAGTACCTACGAAAATTCGCACGGATGTGTTGAATTCAAGGTTTGAAACAATTTGAGAAAAAACCATGATAATCTGTCACAAGAATATGAAAAGACATTCATTTTCTTACTAAATTGGGGTTCATAATAGTCTTTATTTTGACGAAATGCTTGAAAATGAAAATAACGCAGGGTGAAAAGATGGAAGATGTAGCGTTACCAAGGTGAAAAGATATCAAAGATTCCCATATTCGTTAATATCATTCAGTAAATTCACAATTTTAAGTTTTTCTGTCGCATATTATATTCTGAATTAAGGAATGAATCTATATTTTTTTTTCGTAGCGCATAATACATATTAAGTTTTCCTTCCATTTCTTTGCGATATACCTAAATTGTGTATGAACATCTCGTCAATGACACGATTAACAAACACGCAGTCAATCAGAATCGTTGGTACAACTGAAATGAAATGATATGGACATCATATAGTTATACTTGTAGTTACAGGTAAATCTGCCTGTACCTCGGTATCTTTTCTTAATTAGGACCCATTCGTTTAATGCTAGCGATCTTACAGTGAGGAAGTTTGTTCTCTTGTTCTCTACTCCTATTGTGTTATTTGAAACCTCTAAGCTCACGATATGTAGGAGGTTCGAGCACAGTGGTAATCCGGATAGCTACATTATCTACACTGTATGTTGCCGTCAAAAATCAGCTTCGTGTGCTCATTGGCCTCAATTGCTTGATGTGTTGTCTTAAATCATATTCAACTTACCTCTGAATGATGTTGTCTATTGAGTGTTTCCCTTATCTCCGATTCCACCCAGAGATCTGTGATCCCACTCTCTCGAGAAATATCAAATTATTTTCATGTGCGAAATCGGATTTGACACCGCTTTTCTCCAGAATTTGCAAATAATATACTGTCTAAATGGAAGACATATTTAGATGATTGTTTTATCTTGTGGGATGATGATGTCGATAAGTTATCGGAGTTTTGCGATCTACTAAACCAAATGAACTCGGATATCAAATTCACAATGGAAACAGATGATACGCAAATGCCATTTCTTGACGTTCTTATATTAAAAGAAAATACCAGCTTAAATACAGATATTTATTATAAGCCCACAGATACACACCAATACCTGCGTTTCGGATCGTGCCATCCCCACCATACTAAAACAGCTATACCATATAATATCGAGCTCGCAAGAAGGATTTGTCCAATTGTCAGCAATATCGATACGAGGGATATCCGCTTGGAGGAATTAAAATTGTATTTATGAAGCCAAAAATACCCAGAACAACTTGTAGACGATGAAATAATGAAGGATAAGGAGTGCGATAGGATACAACAACTTTCAAACACACGATGTGCTAATGACGGACAAATAATACCAGTTGTACATACTTATAATCCGAGAAATCAAAACATCAATTCAATTGTTTATGAATTAAACAGGTTACTTAGAGAAGATGAACAAACAAAAGGCACATACAAGAACTGTCGTTTTATTAACAGTCTATAAAACATGCAGAGCTTTGATCCATAGACCCAGTCTATAATCGGACGTGCGGAATGTGACCATCCGAGTCGATTCTTCGTAAATGCTCGCGTTCAGCTTTTTGAACAGATGTTTTTGCTTTACCTGTTCGATTATTGAACTTTGTTGGTAAACATGAGTTGGCATATTCCTCCAGGAAGTAGTCTGTAAGATTAAAATCTAATTTCTTGAGGCATACATTTCTCAATGTAATCGCCATGATGTTTGACGGGAAAGGTAGGAAATTCAAGCGGTATTGCATTACCTATTCTAAATAATGTGCAACAAGACGTATATATCAATTAGAGCTTAAATGTCGAAATTGAAGATCAATCAAATTCCGACACAATACATGGGTTACGATATCGACAGTAAAATATCACTTTATCACATTTTCTCCTTGCAGAAATGTGCTTCTTACTTCGGAATATCGAGCCCGATCCTATATGCATGTATATCAACACGATACTGGCGATATGTTTTCATGGTTCGTGTCTGCTCGTACTCGTCTTCTTATTGCAACAGGTGCCCTTTGTCTGAAAAAAGAATTGACTTGTGTTATCCTCACAAGCCACAAAAAGACCTTGTACCTTATTAACTTGTATTATTTGCAAATATTTTCCTTTGCAAAGATATTTCTGATATGGGGACTTTTATGATTAATAATCTTGACAAAAATGCATATTGCACATTACTTATATTACGTGAATACTTAATTTAGCGAAACGCAACTCAACAGCAATTTGCGAGAAGGAAGTAATTTTTTCCTTGTGATATACAAGGTAGGGCTTCATCGATGAATAAGTAAAATGTACTGTTTAAATTTCACAAGAACGGTTTCTCGCAAATCAACGCGAATATTGATAACTCGCATATTCGGATTTCCAATATTTCGGCTTGATCATCACTGAAGGGACATTATTTGTCGGAATGCGCATCTGGTGCATCAAAATTGGTACCGTATAAGTTTTACAATACAATAAAGTTCTTCAGTATACGAGTAATCCTAAATATAAATATGATCCTTGTTTTTCTTCCTTTCGACCATACTAGTGTTTACATCATTCCACATCACACGTGCTAGCTTAATAAAACAGTTATGGATAGGGACTAAATTAGGTATGGACTATATAAAGATTTAAAACTTTGCATTGTGTAACATTACTTATGTATGATTTACATTTATATAGGGACTTTAGATTTGAAAGCAATGTAATATACCATTTGTGTACGTGATATTTCATTAAAGCAGAAATGTATTTCTCCAGGGGAGGAGGGTAAAACAGAGAAGTACAGATACACACCTGATAAACTTGAAATTTATGGCAAAACTTTTTTTTAGCACAATTTAGGTGTGACCTCGCCGCCCTAAGATTTTAAATCAAAGAATTTGATATTAAATATTTACTAAAGCGCAACTCCAACTGAAAACTCGTAGCTTCTAATTAATTAATGTTCGCCCATTTACTGTGGAGGATGTTGAGTGGTTAGATTTGTAGTTCTGTGCTCTGTTTCCCCAAAGAGCTACAGTTCTGAAGCTAAAATTAACATAAATAGATCAAAGACATTGTAAAATATACCAAATTACGAAAGCTCGCGTCCTTGGGGGTACGACTGAATCTAGTTCACTATGAAACTAAATGAACATATACCAGAAAGCACAGATGAACATAAAAACGGCTTTATAATTAGATAATGCAATATGCAAAAGTTACGACTGAAATATAGATATTGACATCGGAAATTATAATACAAAACGAAGTAGAGAAAAACAGACGATCTTTCCTGCTACTGCATAAAAACGCTCATCGAAAAATAAAACTCGGGTCTGAATACTCACCTGTAGTTGGAATATTTGCTGTAAGATGTCACATATGATACGGGCTTCCAGAACTACCGTCTCCGAAGCTTCATCGTCATCCTCTACGGTGTCAATATTAGGCGGAAGTTCCATCATAGGTAGGTAGGATGGCTGATCTGCATCACCAAGAATCACGCACAACGTCTTTTCTTTCCTATCTATGATGACATCTTTCTTTGCTATTTTTAGATGCTCATCATGACATGTCGATGATTTGTCATGGAGAAAAAGAAGAATGATTTTTGCCATCTTCAGTGTGTCATCATAATAGTGTAGAACATCTACTCCTGGTAGGCAGTCCTCTGCATTTAATGTAACATTCCACTTAATGAAAGTGCCACGTGTCAGTATTTCTAATAGCTTCTCTGCACGTGGACACTTTTCCTCACATTCATGAATTATGTGAAAATCTACACCAATGTCATTTTCATTTTCGAAATATTTCTCCCACGCTGGAAAGTATCTGAGGGTTTGCATAAGTCTAATCTTTACATCTTCGAAGTTTCTTTTTGTTAAAGAATCATTCGCCCCGTCTATGTATGTTTGAAACAAGAATTCTGCAGAAGGACAAAATTGATTTTTGTTTATTATCAGTTGATCTAATAGGCCGATAGCCTTTCTGAAATTTCCATCAGCACGATAATTCTCAATCATTTTCATGTATTTTTCTTCTGAGTCTGTATACTTCGAGTAAGACTTGAATACATTTTCGTGATCCTTCAACTTTTCGTGGAATTTGGCTTCCTTCTCTGGATGGGCCGTATCTCTTTCTACAATCTCTCGAAGTTCTTTAATGGTGCTACATGCATCTTTCAGGTCAGGGTATATATCAATATAAATAGATATAATACTCAAAGCATTCCATAAAGCGTCTTCAGCATTTTCTGATTCTTTTTCATCCCCATTCTTTCTCTCTATGTCAAATCTACAGAATGCTTGTTGCTCGTAAGCAACGAGTAAGACAAAGTGATCACTTGATGATGTTTTAGCATGTGTTATGTTTCGAAAATTTGTAAGGGCTGTCTTACGTTCTCCAAGCATTCTCTGGACCAGACCTAAATCACGTCTTGCAGAATGGAAGGTTACGTCCAGTTTTATGGCTTTTTGCAGATGTTGTTCGGCTTCCAGCAGCAGATGATGTTCGGGATATTCTGGAACCCATCTAGGTGATTTCAGTTGCTTCTCTAGCTGTTTTATTCTTTGTCGTTTCCGCTTAGATTCTGTATCATCAGTAGTGTTTTCGGTGCTACTTGATGTGTTCGTCTGCAAAATAGCACTATTTCTACGTAACTTGGCCTTTTTCTTTTCATTATGTTCTTGCAGGACCATTTTCTGAAGAGTGAGAGCAAGGTGGTGATGAGCCGTTGATGTTTCACGAATTTCCAATGATTTTTCCAACATTTCCTTTGATTTCGAATACATGAATTTATATCTCAAGTGTTTACCATACTGCTGAAGGACATGATACGATTGAGGAGATATTTCCAAAGCATTCTCAAAGCATGTTATGCAATTTAATTCCTCATACATACCATGGCATGGTTCGGTGCTTGCAAGATCTGGTTTCTCCCGCAATATTACTGCGATTTCGCACCATGACCTTGATTTAAGTTTTACTGAGGCATTGTTGGAAATAATTTTCAAAAATTTGTCGAACGCTTCCTTGATGTTCCCTATCAATGCGGCGTCGTCTATATTTTGAATGGCAAATAGATGGGATTTTCTTCTGAGAGTTATGGCAAAGTAAAATTGCCAGCAATCCAATGTATCACTCATTTTGTCAACAGAGTCACGAAACATTTCAATAGCTTTTTGTGAGTAAAAAGGACCAAGTTTTGATAAACAAATGGCCAGTTCTGCCTTGGCAATATATTTGAGTTCTTGAAAATCTTCTCTTTTCGACAAAGTTTTAAGTTGTTTATCTAACTGATTTGCCTGCACTATATTACCACTTTCTCTATGAAAGTTAAAAAGATTCCCTATGGTCACCAAATTTCCTGTCCCTCCTAGCGATGTGTATGTGCATGTACTTCCCAATTGAAGAGCTTTTTTGGCAAATTCAAATGCTTCTTCTTTCTCGTCGCTGCTCCAATAAAGATAGGAAACAAGATTGTGAATACAAATATTTTCCTCAGTGGTGTCAAATCCAACATCAATGTCTTTTATCAATTTATCTAGTCGTTCTTTCAGGCGTTTGGTACTGATCCGTCTAATGTCTTCATCAAGATAAAACGAAGACCAATTCTTCATTTCTTTCAAGTCAGATTCATTGTCGTTGTCGTTGCTGACCGACATGGTCATCTAAGATGAAAAGGGGAAGATAACGAACAATGATAAATTTAAGATACAATTCAATCTTATCACTAATTGAACTTATTGGAATATAGTTCACATAATTATTAACGAAAGTACTGAAAATATCGAATATGAATTCTAACATTTATGTGTCCCTGTTTGTATGAAATCTCATCGGAAGATAGCAGACAGATAGCCTTGTTTTCAACTTTAGCTTACAAGTGATTGGTTATACAGAAACACGAAAATAGAAATCCAAATAGTACAAAACAAAAACGCTACAACTATGCTTCATGATTTAATAAAAAGTGCATCATTTATAATTGTCCTAGTCTTGACCTATCATCCCTTTAAAAACAGCATGTAGAGGAAAAAGGGGAACTTAAGCAACAACAAAAAACCCACAAACTCCACAATAAATTACCATGTATATATCAATGGGTTTAAGCATCAGCTGGTTACACAATATTTAGATGATGGGTCCAATCACATACTTGCTGCACTAATAGCTAACGAGATAAATGAATATCGTGGGATTGATTTAATCAATCAAATCATAGTTAATTTCGAAAGTTGAGAGGATTTTAAATCAATGAATACCTTTTGTCTTCACATTCAGCTCTCGTATTCATATATTTCGAGTGGTAGAATTATTCATATCCTTATCATTTTGGAGACGGTAACATGAATTAGATAAGATCTATTTATGCACAATTCCGACCACAGTTGGTGCTGGGTGCCTTTTTAAGAGTACAATTAAAGCAAAGTCCAATTGTGATCTGTGTATCCTGTACGAGTGCAGTGTTTCGTGTTCACATGGAAAATGTGAAGACAACAAATAGGGATGAATATTACAATCTTTAAAAGAATACAAAATTAAGAACATGCCAAGTATAGACCACTGGATACATCAGAGGGGATCAGGTGCCTAAAAGGAGTGTGCATCCCTTAATAACTGGTCACATGCTGTGAACCCTACTAATCAGATAAGCGAAGTGATCCGTAGTCTAAGTCAATAGCTTAACAATTGATATGAAACACGCTAGACAGCATCCCACCTAATTACAGATTGTATTGACAAATAAAACTAAATGATGTCGTCATAAGACAGCAATACGTTTGCCTGTACCATGTATTTTCATGCTGCATATGTTAAGATGCAGTGAGTATTTTGTTAGGAAAGTGTCTTGAGGTCATCTCAAGCCCTATTTTATAATTGTTGAAATATATTTAAAACAATAAAGGTCCTGACCCCTAAACCATATATATTCCTGCTGCATACATCAACATGCATTTAGTATTCCGATGGGCAAGTGTTCCGGGGTAATCTTCGCCCCGTCATTTTTTATTGTTTATGCAAATATCTTTCAAATGGTTGAGAATCTAACCCTTAGAGCAAATATATTATTGTAGCACACGACATAATGTACTGAGTGCCATATGTTTGTTCTTCGTTTCTCCACCCCATGTGCCCCTCAAGGTGAAAAAGACAATTACGAAAACTTATTGCACATTTAAAGGAAACCACAAATCATCTCTCAAAAAATGATTTGCCTACTGTGTAAATTGCAAGAGGAGTTCTGGGAACCAGTGTCTTTCTTTTCTTTTTTTTATAGAAAAACCCGTCGTTTTTTTACCTCCATTTGGGCCCCGGGTGACAATTAAAATTCTCAAAGCGTATTGCACATCTACAGGGCATCACCAATCATCTCCCAAAAGATTATTTAGATACTGCGTAAAATGTAAGAGGAGTTCTGGAAGCCAGGTTGTTGTATAACAACGTTGTTTTCTACCCCCATTTGGTTCCCATGCTGAAAATGAAAACTTTGACACCTTATTGCCCATCAACAGGACACTACCAACCATCTTCAAAAAGATTATTTGATGAATAGTATATATACTATATGATGAATAAAAAGGAGTTCCTGGTTGGGAACACCCGAACGTTCTTTAGAAAGTGCGGGTCAACTCATTTTAAATGACAATAGAATTTACGAAATATTGACTTTAAATCAGACTGTTTAAACCTCTGTACCATCAACTTTTGTTGTCATAGCCTGCTTCGGTTTAAGAATTGATTGTACGTAGAAAATGATCTCGTGTGTTAAATACGTTTGGACATAAACACCATATGCAGGTAATAAATACGCAAAGTTCTTTTGTATCTTTTATTTCGGGGATCTGGATAAGAATAGGTCCTCAGTACCCCTTGCTTGTCGTAAGAGACGACTAAATGTGGCGGTCCTTCGGACGAGACCGCAAAACCGAGGTCCCATGTCACAGCAGGTGCGGTACAACAAAGATCCCTCCCTGCTCAATGGCCATAAGCACCCAGCATAGGTCTAAATTTTGCAGCCCTTCTCCGGGAATGGTGATGTCTACATTTGAGTGAAAACTTCTCGAGAGGAACGTTAAACAATATACAATCAGTCAATCGAATTCACTTAGAGATATCGAATTGAAAAACATATGAAAATTAATATTGTTAATTAAAAAGGAGTCGATGTAACTTAATGTAGAGTTGAGGGCCACAGCAAAACATTTTTTCTCTCTTATAGACGTTTTTGAATAAATTCTGCCGCATAAGAATACAACAAACTCCAATAAAGGAGAAGAATTTGTGCCATTGGGAATTCCAACACACTATTGGAAAACCTTATTTCTAATTTGAAAGACTACATCAATGTCGTGAATGAGTAACTATATGACTTTTTAAGATATCAACTTTAGAGTACTTGTGCGTAGATTTAAGAAAGTAATTTTTTGATTGGCTGACCTCAAGCTGTAATACTTTGGATTTACAATTCTATTAAAAAGCAGCTGTCCCTATGACGTCAAAAGCCTTGTCTTTTATTGATCGTGAGGTTTGTTGGTATAATGGGTTGTTAAAAAGTACGTTTTGACATTTCTAAGTTGGGGAAACATTTTGTGATTTCAGATTTAATTCCAGTTCTTTGGACGTTTTGAGAATTGATGTTTGAGTTACATCAATTTTCGCATACGTTATTACATAGTACATCTGAAGTTTGTCCTTTACATCCGTGAATATGTTCATGAGTAGTAAAGATAGAGGCTTGGTAAAAAAAAAAAAGCAATAATGGATTCTGCAATGTATCATTCTTTGGAATGTAGCATAATTAAGTGCGGTAACTCAAATGCATTTGTCCCATCGAATGAGAAATCAAATGCATTTAACACTGAAACGCGATTTTGAAGAATTTCGTCCTTTGAGAGGGAAATTAAAGTAATTGTATAAAACACAAATCAATCAAAATGTTCTTGCATATTAGGGTGAAATTACAATATCTTCTTGATATTTTGAGATTGAAGACAGAAAGTTGATATTCTAAGATGCAAAGCAAGTATTTCGTCACATTTTCCACTTGTATAATTTATGTTTAAAGAAATCAAACATACTCATTTTAGATTACATGTAAATGTAGCATTTTAGATCATCTCAAATCAAATTTATTCTTCAATTCATTTTACGGGCAAGCCTCTAATTATCCTTATGAACCTTTTATACACTGAACAGAAATACTTTTCGAACAGGGAACCAATCTGCCCTTTAAAGTTTTAAAGTATCAAGAGCCTGTATGCCAATCTTGTTTTGTCAATATAAATTTCACAAAGCATTGATAAGTGTTGAAAGTGCTTGATGTTCTAAATACTTTAGAAATCTGTTTGAAAATTATATATAAAACCATACAATGGCAGATCACTCTATATATAGAAACCATACAATGGCAGATCACTCTATATATAGAAACCATACAATGGCAGATCACTCTATATATAGAAACCATACAATGACAGATCACTCTATATATAGAAAAGAGAGATGATGTTCGTATTGGAAACATTATTTCTATTTTCTTGGAAAAAAAAAGATATTTAACTTAAAGTCAAATTGAAAGAGTTGAGTTTCTTTTGATGTTACATTCCAAATGAAATGAATTAGAATGAAACTTAAATTTCTTTAAAACTTTAAATGCTTGCGATTGACATGATTATTAATACATATGTATATATTCTTTAGCAATGGAGGATCCAGCGCCGGATGTATTCCCTCACAATATTTAAAATAGAAATATCTCCAAGAACAGTAAAATAATTGTCCCATTTTTGCAGAATCCAGTATTGATGGGAACATTGTTCCTTAGGCCCCACAATAGGCCTCACGACAACCCCTAAACACCCAGCTTTTTACTGCTCCCTCCCTCGTTTAGAAATATCTTAATTCACCACGATTTAGATAGTTATAGGGAATAAAAATATATGTATGGACCATTGTGCACTTAGCGTGCCGCTTCGTTTATAAAATCGAAAAATACATAAGATCCATTGAATAGGGATTAAATTTAAATACTTTTTAATAAAATATACACTACGGAAAAAATTAGAAAAAGCAAAATGTATAATATAGTGAAAGGGGGTGATGTCTTATTTACAAGTTGCTATCGGTAACTCGTCCAAACAATTTTAGTCACTGAATGGCAGCATCCGAAACCTCATAGCGCATCCACAACGTACACAAAATCGTTATATTGATAAAAAAAAATCTGAAGGAAGAAATCTAATGACAAATATTTCTATGAATTCGATCCCTTTGGCCCAATGTAACCCTCTGACTCTCTTCCTAAATTATTGACGTAGAAATGTAAAGCTGTTAAACAACATGTGTTTATACAATGTAGAGCTCCTTGATATTTCTATTTCATTTTCCAATACATTTTTATGCTGCACGCTTCATGATAACTTTCTGCTAAAGAATATATAGAGTGCATGTATGTGCCCAGTGTATAAAATTTATATGCTTCTTTTTGGTCCCTATTCCAATCTTCCTGGCTTAAACAGAATTTTCAAACCTACCTACAACCTATACCCCATGATATGCACAAATCATTTTGTTACCTGATTTGAGGTTTGACAGATGCACAAACGATAGCAACAGTGGTGGAGTCAGCGCTAGCACGCCGGGCCCGCACTCCCTCTACGCCGCCATAATCAGGCCTAGCATAAAAAATAAAATAGATCGTAAAAACGATTCTAAAAAGTCATTTGTACGATTCAGTAATTCGTAGAGACAGTTTATCATATAAAAAAAAATTAAAATGTCATTTCTACAATTTAAAGAACTGTTTATACAATCTAGTAAATCGTCGAAACTATTCAAAAAGTCGTCTCTACGATTTTGTAAATCGTATAAACAACTTTTTAAAATCACTAATGCAATTTACAAAATCGTAGAAACGACTTTTTAGGTCACCAGGTCTGCATTCGTCGTGCGCTACCATTTCTTCTTGATATCTACTCTTTCAATTATTTTCAAATTTGATACGAAGCATCTTTGGGACAAGGGCGGCCTGCAATGTTAATCTCAGGATTTCTGCAACAGTGAGGCCTTAGGTGCAGGGCAAAAACTGTCAAAAAATTACCAATATTCAAAATTCCTCTCTACAACATTGCATCTGTAAGAAAAACTAAACACATAGTGATGTAGAGCAGAAAGGCCTCTACGAAATTTGTACATTTCATGATCTCCGGGGTAGAGGTTTTTACTCCAGGGCGTGTTCAAACTGGGAATATAGTGTTGATGTGTAAAACATGTAAAGAATATCTTATCTAATGCTACTGATATTAAATTGAACCTAGATAAACATTTAGAAGGAGTAGACAGGTTTTTTTTTACCTTCATTGCAATTTTCAATATCCCAGGGGTGAGGTTTTGGTTCCAGTGTGGGACAAGATTACCAAAGAGGTTATCGTCTTTATCATTTGATGACTTCTTTAAGTTTACTGATACGGTATAAAAACTGAATGCATATTTAGGGAAAGCGGAAAAGGATGTATAAATATTGTGAATTTCACAATCCCAAGTTTTTTAATCTAGAACAGGGCCAAATTATATCGTATATATTGTGCAAAGTCTTTCATCATATAGGGACTTTCGGGAACATATGTGTTTTAAGAGCACATCTTGCTTTTTACTGCTGCTGAATATAAGAATTTAGCCTAGATAAAATCTTTATAGATTTCATAGTCCTTGGGGCTAGAGATACTTTTAACTATTACTCAGGTGACCGATAAGGCCTGCTCGTCTCTTGTTATAATCATTTAATAATATACACTTTAATAAATCGAAAAATCGACGTTTTAAATCGTTTATATACGATTTACGTAATCATATAAACCATTTTTATCAATCGTACAATCTACATTTTAAATCATAGAAATGACTATTAATCGCTTCTACTCTTTAATAAATCGTAAAAACGATTTTATAAAATCGTGGAGTTAATTTCAGTTTTGAAAAGATTTAAAAAGTTGTTTCTACGATTTATTAAATTAACGAAACCAATTTTTATAAATTGTAGAAACTATTTTATTTTTTACTACTAAATTAGGATGATACGATTTCGTTGGCAAACCCCTCACAAAACTGATCTGTTTTTAAGTAATATGTCCAAATCACTCAATCATATACATCTTATTTTGTCAGAACTCCACCAGGACACTCCCAGCCTTTTCCGGCCCTGGACTGAAAGCCTCAAGACACCCCGGGAACGCAGTCTTTTACTTACTGCCTCCCAACCCCAATCATTCAGAAATTTCGGGAATTATCACTCAACAATGATATGCTCGAATTTTCTTTGTAATTTACATATCTAGGAATCGCTAGATCTATTCTAGAGATATACAGCAATAGGTTATTTCCAAAGGTGACCAATGTCGGTCGTATACTAGTATTTTAAGAAATAAAGTATGCGCTTTCGTTGATGTTGCAAGATAACCTTCTCGATCTCGAAATGTTGTTTTCAAATACTAGTATAAAAGCCGAGGCGTTAACCGAGACTTTTATATTTCAATCAACATTCGAGACCGAGGAGGGGAGGGAGCTCGAACCCATGACCTCACGGCTACGAAGTGAACGCTATACTACTGGGCAAACGCAACCGGCGATACCAATGTTATATATAGCTCCTTCCCTCTAACTGTTGCGTAAATAACAGCTAGGTATCTGAATTTTAATCATTAAATAAATAGAAAAATATAGATGTTATATAAGACAGCAATACCCACACGCAAGAGTTTGTCTTTAAATATTATCTCCTTCGTGCTTGTGTAACTAGCAAAGAAGTCACAATAGTCATTTCATAATTTGATTGACTTAGCATAAAATGCTCAGGTAAGGATATGACCTCTGGGAGGAATACATTACTGCTACATGTACATCGCCAGAAATATATATTCTTAATGCACATATAAAGAGGTATTGATCATTCTAATCAGCAAGTGCGTCTGGGTAATCCCCAACCCCTCATTCTACAATACGAAACTTTTGAAATGTGCCGGAACGACCGATTATATTTGACGTTTATATACCACGGTCACGTGATAATAACTAATTGTAGGGCAAAGTTGACATCGATACAAATGGAGTTTACGGACTGTAAAGAGCTACATGTATGTTCAGTCCTACGATGAAGATCCAAGTCACTATTGGTGCTTAGTACCTGGGTGTAAATTAGATGGAAGGGAAAAGGCGCATTTAGACGCGTATCATTGGATGCAAGGCGTGAAGTTTTACCGATATCCTCAAGATGTTCTCTAGATTTATTTCTCTCGCCAACTCACACAATTTGATCAAATGCATTTTCCTATAAAATGGTTGTAGTGATTCCTTTTTTTAAAAGATAACATTTAAATGCAGGGATTTGATAGCAATTGAAATATAACATGTTTGTTTACTTAATTGTTATTGTAATCCGAAAGTGACATGTCCTGCAGGTTGCATCACTCTATTTATGTGGAGGTTCACGTCGAATCATGGCCGAAAGAAAATAATTCCTGGAACTTTGCATGTTTTATGGGACTTTCCTTATGAGGTAGGCTCTCCAATTTTTTGTGAGATGTAAATTCAAGTATTGTGTTTGAAATTTTGTGAGTAAAAAGCATGAAAGAAGGATTTAAATATTTTTTTGAATTTTTGTTGTAGAGGTGGGTGATTTGGCTTTTGACCAGCTGATTTTGCACGTGCTTGACTTCGATGTAAACAAACTCTCACGCCTTGCTGGATGGGTATGTATTTTTTGGTATGAAAATGCACATTAAGAACTGTACTACATGATGTGAAAGTAAAACTTCTGAAAAGTTTACTTTAAGGAAGCAGGGTCAGGCCAAAGGTGAGTAATTTTGGTAAGAACATATAGGTAAAATTAATAGAGTGGTGCAACCTGCAGCGAGGAAATCCGGGAGGTAAATGTTTACATATACACGTGTTTGGTGTACATTTTTGAATCGAGATTGGGAGTCTGGGTAATTACATAGACATATTTAAAAAAAAACAATGGATGCCACGTGGCGAGAAGAGAAATTAGCAGTTTTATTAGAGAAGGTAGATAGGGGTAGGGTCAATGGGTTGGGGTGTACTTTTTATGATGTTAACTTAGCAACAAACAGACGGGGTAGGGGGAATATATATGGCAGAGTTAAAATAATATTTCCAGAGGGTACACGTAAAGTTTTATTGGCACACAGGCTCATGTACATGTTACATACAAATGCATTACACATTCCACATAATAAACATGTATCATACATATGTCACAACAGTCTTTGCATTAATCCACTTCATTTAAGTTTAGAAGCACCACACATAGATAACGAAAGGCAAAAATGTACACATTTAGTACCTAAAGTCTGTCTGAAGCACCCGGGATATCCAGATTGTCTTTTTGAAAGTTAGATCGAGGTAAGCGAAATTTCTCTCGACACTATTTTTTCCCCTGCTTACTGTAGGAGTGTTCATTACTTGTCCTTAGGCTACACTGTGGTAAGGGGAGATCACTCATGCCCTTCAGATACCCTGTTTGAGTCTCGGTCCCTCTCGTATTCTGTCGGGGATGCAGGGAGTTTTGATCTCGTCACAGGTGCCCCTTGGCCGCAGTTGCATGATGGTGCTTAAAGGCTGCCTACTGTCTGCATGGTCTTGTAATATGCATGCTCCTGTTTTACTGACTTCCTCCAGAGTCTGTTTCCTGGTGTATTTAATCTCTTTTCCCCTTTTCTCCCATCCTCCATGGCCTGACCCCCTGCGGCGGCCATCTTTTACTCTGAAATATCCACTTTTTGCCTGACTTTTTCCCTTCATTTTTACCAATTTTTGACTGTAATGCTAGTTTTGTCTTTCTCTTTCTGTTATCTGAAGTCTAATGATTGAGTTTGATGTTTGGATGCTTAACATCTCCCAAAGTGACAATATGTATTATCTTGTTTCTACAGGACCCCCCTTGACAGCTCAACTTGACCATGTCCAGGAAAATCAGAATGCCTTGCTGGGTGCAGTGAGTAATGTTCTCCATCTTCCCATTACAATTAAAGATAAGATAATTCTACATGATACCAACTATATTTCAAAGGAATTGAACAACACATTAATTAAATTTGATAAGTTTAATCAAGAACATCATCACATTTCAATTGCAATTTTACACATCAAATCTCAATAAAATATAAGTATACCACACAAAATCACCAACAATTTTCCTATATACAAGGTAAGGCCTTCCACAACAATATAAAAAAAAAATCACTGTCATCCATTACAAACAAATAGGTGAAAAATCCAAATTTCACACACACATTTTCTATCAGAATTGCTCAAAATGGACTCAATTTCATCCAAACACACCTCATTTACCCAAGGCCTGTTTCACTTCATAAAGATCAGAAATCCAAAAAATGAATGTACAGTCACACACACATAACATTCAACTTCTTTTTTATGAAGTTTATTGCAATTTAAAGAAACCCTATTTTTATTGCAGGTTGCATCACTCTATTTATGTGGAGGTTCACGTCGAATCATGGCCGAAAGAAAATAATTCCTGGAGCTTTTTTTGCATGTTTTATGGGACTTTCCTTATGAGGTAGGCTCTCCAATTTTTTGTGAGATGTAAATTCAAGTATTGTGTTTGAAATTTTGTGAGTAAAAAGCATGAAAGAAGGATTTAAATATTTTTTTTGAATTTTTGTTGTAGAGGTGGGTGATTTGGCTTTTGACCAGCTGATTTTGCACGTGCTTGACTTCGATGTAAACAAACTCTCACGCCTTGCTGGATGGGTATGTATTTTTTGGTATGAAAATGCACATTAAGAACTGTACTACATGATGTGAAAGTAAAACTTCTGAAAAGTTTACTTTAAGGAAGCAGGGTCAGGTCAAAGGTGAGTAATTTTGGTAAGAACATATAGGCAAAATTAATAGAGTGGTGCAACCTGCAAATTACGTTCAACGCGCGATAAAAGTCAGAGTGGATCCGTATCCTGAGAGTATCACTCAAATATCTTCAAAACACACGGGATCCTCACCGGTACCATATACATTCTAACTGCATATGACAATTAAGATGCATTGAGTATTCTGTTTGGCAAGTACCCTGGGCTCATCCAAAACCCCATTTCATAATTGTTGAAATATATTTAAAACAAATTGAGGTCCTGACCCCAAAACCATTAATAGTCTTGCTGCACACGAGCAGTGTGATGAGTAAGAGCCCTATGATCATCCCAAGCCAAGCCCAATTTGATTGTTTAGTATCTTTAAAATGGTTGAGAACGTATTCTTCTTACACTTGGCACCAGGTTTTTCTTCTTCGTTTTCCCATCCCATTTGCCCCTCAGTGTGAAAAAGAAAATTCCGAAAACCTATTGCACATCTAAAGGACACCAGCAATCATCTACAAAAAGATGATTTCGCTACTGCATAAAATGTAAGAGGAATTCTGGGAATCGGGTTTTTCTATAGAATAACGTCATTTTTCAACCTGGCCCTAATATGATGGGTTTTTTTTTTATGATCCTGGAGTACCTGCAATTACTCATCAGAACAATCAATGCATCTTGATATGTGCAGTCAATTTCTAGAGAATGAACAGAAAGGGCCGGAGAAAATGAGTGTGTTGTAGTAACTCAGCATCCTAGCTATTATCCAGACCGGGTTTAAATTTATTAGGACCCTACACTTTTATTGAAACCCTAGATCAATTAATTATTGTAGATTAAGAGTGTTTCGTCGGCGTTTTGGATATCAATGTTCATTCACACAGGCCTGCCTCATCATTGCCAATGAAATTAAATGGTAAATTGTCCTGTACATGCTTCAGCTTTCAGTCATAACAAGATCACGATGTTCTTGTGTTTACCATCAGCTTAAATAGGGCCCGAATAAATTTGATGACATGTCTGGATGATAGGGTGATAAGCTATTACAACACAACAGTTTTGAAAATGTGCAAGATTCCTATTTGTCAATATAAAACAAGGGGCGTGCCAATTATGTTCAAAATTTGAGGATATCAGAAGTGAGAGATACGTTACTTTCACCCGACTCTACGATTGAACGATTTGTTATGTTCAGGTTCATGGTAGATACGTTAAATAATCTTTCATTTAAATGGTCTTATGAACTCTTGTGTCCTTTACTTTGAAAATTAGATAGGAGATATCGTCGAAATAAGTGTATTACCTTTCAGAATCAAAATACACTATATTGATGTCGGATGATATTGAGGCAAATGAGCAGAAAAGACAAAACAAAAGCTTTGCACTTCAATTAACATCAGAAGTAATGCATTACTTTTAATTTAACGGACACACGATCCCATTCCTTGTGTTACAGTATATGCCTTTGAAATAGAAACGTTACATTTCATACATTTTCGTATAATGGGCAATTGATCATGAGTAGCAAGCGACCTAAAATCTTCCCCATTTAAATGATAATACTGTCAGAGTACAATCTCCGACATGATTTTAGGTCTCTGGGTGTCACTTAGTTTGAACTATAGTAATTGACATATGATATAATTTTAAAGAAAAAAATATAGCATTTTAATTTTCTCTCTCTATTTGAGATTTGTATGGTATTTAAGTATTGATGTACACATGTACAAGCAAATCTTTATTTCCGCACGTAATCGAAAAATCGAATACTTTTCTCTTGGCCTTAATAGATTGCATATGCCTGGACAGATTTAAAGCCTATCCGGCTTATAACGTATCTTGTCTGGACTTAGTTATTTGACGCAATGTATCCCAGCAAAGAAAGCAACAGAATTATAAAAGAGCGCTGCAAACAACTCTTTATATTTCGGTATTTTCAAAATCAAATTTGTCACGTAGGGCTCACAGTAGGTGTGCTTTCTCCTCCTAGGCGCTAGATCCCACATCTCTGGTATATCCAGGGGTCCATGTTTGTCCTTCTCTTCATATTGTAAATTTTGATCACTCTACATTTGTACATATATTTCATTTTGCATTCTTTATAGGATTTATAAAATTTATTACTCATGGTTCGTTATCTTTACTATATCATGTATATATATAAATCATTTCGTTTTTTGTCAATCACTTGCTTTAAATTAAAGACTTACGTACAAAATTCCTCATAGAACTTATCTCCCAAACATATTGTACAGTAACAGCTCCAACGAAATAGCTACGGTTTGTATGGAAGCTCGGAAGCGAAATTATGGTAAAAGATTTAAACTAGGAGTCAACAGAAGAATGATAAAACGTTCCCTTACAAAATTATCAACAAAATGGTCAAGACAGATTCATCAGAATAGCACTAGCTGAACGTCTTAGCAAAAACTTACTTAGACTTTCCTATCAATATCCAACATGCTCAATTAACCAACATCAAGTGATACTGATCGCCAAAAAATTGGAATGTGCTTCCCACTAGTATAATTACAACAGTGAGTATTTAATCTTTAAAAAGTCATCTTGCCACTTACGTGAGCAGTATCACATTGCTTTCATCAAAAGTGAAGATAAGGAACAGTGATCCATGTCATAACTCCTATAAGTAATACAAAGTAGATAGTTGGGTAAACACGGACTCCTGGACACACCAGAGGTGGGATCTCTCACCATCTTGGAAAACAGCGCTTGGTTTTATGCACATGCTCTTAAAGTGGGAGAGTAATCAGCTGATCGATGACGACCACTATGCAAAAGGAGACGAAGATAAGAAACTTAACATACTTCGCATCCATTTTGAGGTTTTGCTGAAAACTGTTACATATTAAATGGATATAAGCTTTGTTTTCTGGTGCATGTTTGTTCAAATGAATGACCATATGAAAGGTGAAGATAACGAACAGTGATCAATCTCATAACTCCCATAAGGAATACAAAATAAAGAGTTGAGCAAACAAGGACCCCTGCACATATCAGAGGTGGTACCAAGTGCCTAGGAAGAGTAAACATTCCCTGTCGACCGGTCAGACCCACCGTGAGCCCTGTATCTTGATCAGGTAAACGGAGTTATCCGTAGTCAAAATCAGTGTGCTAAGAACGGTTACAATCGATATGAAACACGTCAGACAACATTTGACCGAATGATAGGTCGTATTGGAAAACTAAATAATTATAACGAGAATAATATTTTGAGAAAATAGATAAAATGTGAAAATTGGAAAGGTCATATGAATATATTTGAAATTATAAATGATTTTGGAAAATCACGAATACCTTATATTCTGCACTTGAGTTCACCATCTCTCTCTCTCTCTCTCTCTCTCTCTGTGTGTGTGTGTGTGTGTGGATGTAATTCAAATGAAAAGAGTTTGCAAATACTGTCTTTTTACACATTATCATTCAGTAACGAACCGATTGCTGACCACGTGACTGTTTTATTAGCATACCATGTGCAATTTATCCAATCCTTTTATATGTGCATACCTAAGTATGTTTTAGTGTTTTACACGTGATCAGACACAATGGATTTAGTCTGATACATCCTTATTCCTCCATGTACAATCGATGAACTATATGTCTTAACTTACCAACGTCTCTGTGTTCTTTTTAACCAAGTGTGGATAATACATTATACAAATAAGGCCAACCGAAGATGTCTGAGAGTTAAATTAGTCAAGAATGAGCTTAAAATTGCGACAAATTCTTTAATATGAGATGAAATAGTTTACATTGCACACGTTATCATATAATGCCGATATAGATACATTGACCATGCAAGTTTGGAAACAAAAAAGTACTGATTACTAGTAAGTATTTTTAGTATTTTGAAGGACAGCCTTTTATGATCAACGTACTTTGTTTTGTTTTTTTAATGACCACTTTTCTGCTAGACATTCAATTATAAAACAATGGTTAGTATGATTGGTTTCATTTCAAGCACCTTTGTACATGCATGACCTCTTATATCTACCTGCACATGTCATATATGATATATTATTGGTAATTCCAATTGTTGAATCTAAATGTCTGATTACTTCATCTATGTCAATCCCCAGTGTTTTTGAAATTAATCAAATAATATATGTGATACTTGGCTTCCATATTTAAAATTTTTTTTTCCGATCATAAATAGACAGGGAAAACCATGATCTATTTTTACGACGTGGCGTAAGTCTACCACGGTGAGTCATCGTCAGGTGTTTTGCTGTAAAGTGTAGTGCGAATCGTTCTATTAACATTTTGGTCAAACTTTTTGATTGCTTGTCTTTACTTCAGTTTAATTTTATCTAGGTGAAGATATAATATCGATTGTAAACATTATTCTATGAAAAGTGCTGAAGGCAATTCAAGATTAAAGGGACTGGTTGACGATTTGTGAACAAAATATTTCTTTATTTTTGATGTTAAACATTAAAAGTATAACTCAGGCGCGGATCTAGAAATTTGTCAAAGGGGGTGAAGAGGAAATGCAGGGGCGGATCCAGGAATTGTTGTTACGGGGGGCGCCACTTTATGAGGCAAGGGATTTGGGGGCCGCCTTGAGACCCCCAGTGGGTCCAGGACGAAGCCCTGGTGGGGGCCAGGGGGCGAAGCCTCCGAAAGCTCCTGGATTTTACAGATTTTATAGTTCATTTCTCCGGGAGTGGAGAAATTATTGCTTCTTTTATCGTTTAGTACATTTGTTTAAACAAGATACATATGTACCACGATTTACTTTAAAGCTGTATGGTCCGAATTACAATATTTTTTTCCATCTCGTAAAAACGCTATTAAATCATCGGACGTATGTAGTTATGAGGCTGTACGACATGCCATAAATTATTTCACCTGTTTTAAACCAAATTATTTGATTTTAAATCGATGTTTACAAATAACCGCGTCACTCTGTCATTTCAAGTGACAGTCACGTGACCAGTTCAAACTTTGAAATCATTGGTGGTCTTATCTGTGTAAAGCTGTGTATTTTGTTATAACAGTACCGTACCATAAGTTTAATAGAAATAAAAATATCAAATACCTCTTAGTAATTCGTTGTTTTACGCTCTTACAGTCTTAAAACTAGACAGTTGCGTATGAGTTAATACATCATGTTGGGATTCCCCTGACGCGCGTGGGTCTATTCATAGACGTCTATTATGGGATGATTTATATAAGTATGCACTATATTTACTTTCTAAATAATATTCGCGCTGTTTTCTTTTACATGCAGATGTTTTCAAGCATGTAATTAAGGGAAAGTTAATAACTTTATAAAGTAATTAATTTGCTTTAAAGTAATTGTGTACAAAAATAATACATGAACATCGGGTCATACAGCTTTAAATTTGAAAATTTTAGGCTGCGCCCCCCTTAAATCCGACACTGAAATGAAATATTACAGATACAAACTATATAAAAGATAATTTGAATTAGCATCACCTGATAGAAATGTTGACGCACAATTGTATAAACAATTTCCATCGCCTAGGATTTTAATAACTCTATAGTCATTCTCTCTCTCTCTCTCTCTCTCTCTCTCTCTCTCTCTCTCTCTCTCTCAGCCAATCCAAAGGGGGTTGAGGGTTGGGGTAGCAACCCCCGTAACCCCCCTCTAGATCCGCCACTGTAACTCATTTAATGTTGACAACCAAAACGTTGACCTTCTGAAATCTGAATGCAAGAATAAAAGCTATATTTTAGCCTTAAATATGTGTTATGTAAACCAAGACTCGAGTTCTTTTTTGTATACAAACAAACAAGTGAAATATTGATTTTGTAATATAAAGCATCTTAAAGCTGACATGAATTAATAAATACGTACACCTTTCTTATCTTATCTGCCATATTTCTCTCAGGTAGCCTAATTTGCTCTAACCGTATATACCCCAAATGTGATTGTCACGCCTGAGTTATTTTTCTAGGTGGACTCGACCAGTGCACATCTCCGATAGTAATATATAGGGAATGCGAAACAAATAAAATCACATTTTAAAACATTATGCTTTGCTCAAAATCACAAAATATTTATTGTATACCAATGCAACATTCCGAAAGGTTAGATAATTTAGAAAAAAATGCAAAAAATAAAAGGCTTTTCTTGCACACTTGCAAGTGCATGCAAGTATTTGCAGTTTCTTATGAAATAAATGCGGAGAAATAATTTGCCAATTACATACTGATATAGTGGAATAAGCAAAGAGCATAGAAAATATTATTTATATCAATTCTTGCAAAATACAGGTCCATGCCATATGCATAATATGTAATGCACATGACATATTCGCCAAAAAACAAAAAAAAAACCCCGTATCAAATACGGACGTCTATTCAACAGGTATCGGAGATGTGCACTTACCGAAAATATTAGAATCTCTTTATTCTGATAAATCCACGAAACAAAATGATAAACTCCATTTGTATCTCGTTAGAACTTTACAACACGTTGTCATTCCATTATACAGACTGCGACACACTTCACCAGTGCCAAACAGGGTGTCTTCAATCAGGGGAGATGTCAGAGTCGAACATTTTTCCTGTATTGAATGCTTGTTTGGTCTAGGTTTTACAGTTTATAGAAATCGGGAATCTAATCATATACACTGAGCATCTGCTTGGATATATTGCGTGCTCAATTCAAAATTTATCGATGATCATATACAAATTTGGATATACAAATAAGGGAATAATGATCGAAAATATACATCTGTTTAAAAATGCGGGCATTACATTTGCAATCCATAATAAACAGTTGATTACACAAAGACACATATAAAAGGAAATGTATAAACGAAAATATAGTTTTATTGTTTCTTTGGGGACCACATAATTATTTACCGTCTCTGTATGTCCATATTCATTGATTGAACAGGAGAGAGAGAGAGAGAGAGAGAGAGAGAGAGAGAGAGAGAGAGAGAGACTGTCCTACTTCGATGTACAATATATCATTTCACAGAAGGAAAGAAAATTGATCACTGATATAATGGTAAGCTTACAAGCATTAAAAACTTCCAGCTATTTAAAAACATTTTTTTTTGGACAATATATTAAAAACTTACAGGAGTTGATGCTTATAAATGAATTCATTACTAAAAAAAATATCAGTTTAAACTGTGCATGTAGGAAATACTGACTTTGTATGTTAGAATGACGGAAAAAAGTAAATTGTCAAAAAAGTGGGGAGAGCAGACCAGCCCAGCCTCCCTGCCCACCCCAACCCCCTGTATACGTGCCTGAAACAACATATCAATTCGTGTTGAAAGAAAGGTGCATATCTGCATTTTATTAAGTTTCAAAGGAGCTCGAATTTATGTGTTCCCCTATTAATTATTTTGTATGCAAGATTCGTTCCCGAATTTAGAACCATGCTTTCAGTCAGAGCAGAAATGAATTCATTTTGAAGTACATCTAGTTTGAATGCAAATGTGGGGTTCCTTCTTTTAATTTCATCAGACTAATTAGAAACCCCTCCCCCAAACTATGCAGCTCTGTTTTTATTGATATCTAAATCGGCATATGAATCCGGGTATAAATTATATAATGTTTTTTCGTGATCATATAGATATCGATACTAGAAAATGTTTATACTCTTGCCTTTTGCATATCCTACTAATGCATTACAGTAGATTGACACAGTGCAAGATGAAAATAACGAACAGTGATCAATCTCATAACTCCTATAAGCAATACAAAATAGATAGTTGGGCAAACACGGACCCCTGAACACACCAGAGGTGGGATCAGGTGCATAGGAGGAGTAAGCATCCCCTGTTGACCGGTCACACCCGCCGTGAGCCCTATATCCTGATCAGGTAAACGGAGTTATCCGCAGTCAAAATCAGTGTGCCAAGAACGGCTTAACAATCGGTATGAAAGACGTCAGACAGCATTTGACCCAATGCGAGGTTGTACTGACGAAGTAGATCGTTATAACGACCATAGAATTTGCGAAATGCTGACTTCAATCGAGACTGTTGAAACCCCTGTACCATCAACTTGTTTGTCAGTAGCTTACCTCGATTTAAAAACTGACTATACGCAGAACAAGCTCTTGCATATCGAATCAGTTGAGATATATAAACACCATATGCAGGTGATAATGGAATATTGCTACATACATATGGGAAGTTGACGATGGAGAAGCTGAAATCACCCCGTTTGTCATACAGTTGAGTTGTCAGTTTGCCGTTAATGTCTACTTTCAATAAAATATCTAAGTTTGAAGCAGAAGTGGACGACTCTGTGGTGTCCTTTATTTGGAGCTCACACGGATATATCAAATCGACATATGACTGAAAGCTATCATTGTTAATAGACAAAACGTCATCGATATATCTAAAAGTTGAATTGAAAGCCACAGCGAGAGATTTTTTCTTCTCACGTAGAAGTTTTTGAATAAATTCTGCTTCATATGAATATAAAAACAGGTCAGCTAACAAAGGAGCACAATTCGTGCCCATGGGAATTCCAACAGACTGTTGAAAGACCTGATCACCAAAGACCACGACGATAGTGATCTTCTCGTTGTCTACGAAAAGGGGTGCTTAATGTAGGATTCTTTGTGTGATGGTAATTTTTTTCTAAAATCCTTACCTTCATGGACAAGATGGAGTGACCCGGTGCATTAAAATGCTTGTAAAGAAGTTGGTTACCATCATTATTAATTTGAAATCTGTGCCCCGATATTCTTTTATTAAGTGAACCCTTGGTTTCCCCCACATAAATTAAGCCGCACAGGTTACACTCAATGGCGTAGACAACGTTAGAAGATTTACAAGTCAGATTATCAAACGTTTTGGTACAGAAACTAATTCCAGTTAGATTACTACTAAATGAATTTTTAGTGATCAGTATATCACAAGTTTTGCAATATTTTGCAGAACATTTTGAGGTTGAACACATGGGGTCTGAAAAGGAATTATCAAATATATCTCTTAAAGGAACATAACAGTCTTTAATTTGGGTATAAGAATTTTGGTTTCTGTACCAAAGCTGACAATCTGACGATTGTACATACGACAAATCTGAGATATTTCGAAGAATAATCCGAGGGACACCAACCGATCTGTAGGAGCCTGTGGCCCTTATAGACTCCACAGAGTGACACCTTTTTATACTGGGCGACGTGTCAGCCAGTATTGTTTCGTTATTGTGTATATTCATGAAGGAACATATATCGAGCGACAAGTATCCTCGGGGACAGACTGTCCACCAGCAGAGATACAAACTCGATGGTTAAATGCAAGGTGAAGATAACGAACAGTGATCAATCTCATAACTCCTATAAGCAATACAAAATAGATAGTTGGGCAAACACGGACCCCTGGACACACCAGAGGTGGGATCATGTGCCTACATGTAGGAGGAGTAAGCATCCCCTGTTGACCGGTCACACCCGCCGTGAGCCCTATATCCTGATCAGGTAAACGGAGTTATCTGCAGTCAAAATCAGTGTGCCAAGAACGGCTTAACAATCGGTATCATATCAAATAAAACCTCAACACGAATTTTACTGATTTATGAATACTAACATCTTATCGAATACATTTGAATTTGAAATTTCGACGTACAGCGGTATGTCTATTTTCAGAATATATCCATTGCGCCAGATCTACGAAATGAAAATAATCAGTATGGCATGTTACAGAAACGTTAAAACACACATATGCTATAGTCCTGTAATGCATGCATGCGATTTTTCTGAATACATGTATTTATGTATTCATGAATGAAGTTCCTACGCTTAAAACTATCTTGGCCTTTATGCATTTTGTTTTGTGATTTTGGTTTACCATTCCTTACACTGTGTAAATGAAGGAAAACTTGGTAAAGGGTGCAATTCTACACCATACAATTAGTATGCATGCATGTGTTGAAAAGCAAAATGTACATGTATCGTCATTTTTCATGGAGGGGGTGGGTACAACAGGAAGAAAAAAATGGAAAATTGGATTCTTCAAAATTTCTTGCCATTCAAAATAATAATTAAAAAAGATTAACGAAAACAGCAATAAAATAAAACAAAAAGCCCAAACAAACCAAGATGTTTTATCCGATGTTCAAAGTCCTAATGTGGGAGTGAAGGCTTAAAAGAGTCTTTTACTTTGACTGCCTCAAGGATTTCCCCCTACACTTCATTTTCTTCCATCGTTGGGGTGGGATGGGGTGGTTAGAGTCCTCTACTATGAGTGCCTCATAATATCTTCATTTTCTTAATTGGTGGTGGTGTGTGTCTTCTACTATTATATCAGAACTTTCAAGGTGGGGTCAAGTTTGAGGGGGGGGGGGGGTTGTCACCCAATATATGTTTTACTTGCATTACAAAATAACGGCCTCTCACTTCTGTCGGCGCGGGTTCGAAACCCGCTCGCGCCGGTAAGTGAGAAAGTTTCCCAGTTTACTTTCGGAAGGTCGGTGGTCTCTTCCCAGGTACATTGTATCTGGTTTCTCTCTTCCACCAACAAAAACTGGGCGCCACCAGATAACTGAAAAATTGTTGAATGTGGCGGTAAACATAAAAAAAACAAACAAACAAAATGACAAAAAAAATGGATATTGTTATCAAAGGTGGGGGACAGACACTCTTGTCCCCTCCCCTTGATTCTATGTACCTTTGTACTTGACCTTTGTATTTGGGAGAGGGCCTACATAGGCTATGCCTGTTGCCCAATCCTGTTGAGTTTCTCAATAAAATAAGTTTAAATAAAAAAAAAAATTCTATGTGCTTAATAACTACGCATATGATAAACTCAATTATTACATTTTGCATTACTACAATTTGCGTCGAGTTCAACGCAGAATGTAATAAAGCAAAATGGCATAGATATATAAAATCTATTGAACGCCGAATTAGCATAAAATGAAGTAATTGAAAAATAATTAAAGATATGTTTAATTTTTAATTATTGCGTGCTTTAAATGAATCAAATAAATCTGTATTATCAATTAATGAGAGCAATATTGAGTTACTGTTCTCTTATATTGAATTAACGATATCATTTGTCTTAAAAAGAGCGCGATTATTACAAGATCATCGTTTGAATTCTCTCTCTCTCTCTCTCTCTCTCTCTCTCTCTCATCCCATACACTCGTGCAGTGTTGTATATGCAAATTATATATGCATAAACAATTTATGTACCTAAATGATTTCCTGATTTATAAATCTGCAATACTCTGACAAGTAAATCATACGGTATAAGGATTCATGCACAATACAGGGCAAATATTCTTCACTGACACTTCCCCTGATTGAAGATAGCTGATCAGCACGGGCTAAGTGTGTTGCAGTCTGTACAATGGACGATGTTGTTTACTGTTGGAATACAAATGGAGTGTATCGTTTTGTTTCATGGATTATGCTAATAAAGGGAATTTTACTACTACTTTGAGTATTTTCGACAAATGTACACGTACATCTTCGGTCCTTTACAGATATTACGAGTAGACCCAGGTAAATAGTCATCCGCATTCGATGCTTTTTCATGGCAAGCATACATGACCATGTCTTCTTTATACGTACAGTAGCATTTATGTATTTGCATTTTGCTTGAAGTAAGTGTGATTGGTATAGATTTTATACCCTTTGCTTATTCCATTTCATCAATAGATATAGATAATAGATGAAATATTTCTCCGCGTTTTTGTATAGTTTTGACCTATTTATTGCAAATGTACGTACATTCACGTAAAGAAAAGGCATTCTATATTTATTTCTCCAAAGCGTTTAGAATGGTTTACTACTGTACGATATGTTTATTGTAATTTTGAGCACTGCATGGTGTTTCAAAACGTGATTTCATTTCTTCTTGATGTCCTATAAATTAGTATCGAAGATGTACGTGTTACCTGTCGAAGCTACCCGCACAGGTAAATCGAAGTCACTGATGTGAAGTGAAGCGTAGCAAAACTCGTCCCCTTATATACCATGCGAACCCTGATACATATAACAATAGAATATCCAACTAATATGGCGGATTAGCAAAGAAATATGGCGGAAATATAGAATTATACTATATTTATTACTTCATGTCAGCTTTAATTTTGCATAATCACACACGGTAACGGTTTCGTACCAATTACATATTCGCACCTAGTGGATTCGCACCAAGTGGTTTCCTCGCAATTTCAGTGCAGGTAACATAAGGTAGAAGATTGGCTTATAGTCGAGTGGTTTCGCCCCTATGTACTAATCGAGTGGTTTCGCCCCGATTTACCTGCGCAGAATCTAGTTATAGGTACAACAGCGTGTAGGTGCGCGGGGGAATTGGTGTAGTTACCGATGTCTGACATCGGTGAAGTGTAAAAAATATTCCTGTTTACTTTATCTTTTGCAAAAAATCTAACCTGTGGTCTGTAATTTCATTCAATTTTACCGGCAGTAAATGCCTCTTGAAAGTACGTTTGTTATGAAATGTATATCAATGATATTTTTTTATGAGTACTAATTTTTCAAAAAATTAAATTCTTCATTTTGTGATTTATATAACTATATCGAATGCGGGTGGTTTCGTCCCAATTACATATTCGCATCTAGTGGATTCGCACCAAGTGGTTTCGTCCCAATTTCAATGCAGGTAACATAAGGTAGAACATTGCCTTATAGTCGAGTGGTTTCGCCCCAATAATATAACAATTTAACATATCTTAAAATTATAACGATTTAACATATCTCAAAATTCACTTTCTTTAAAATGATCAACTACTTTCACTTAAATATTGCTGCTTTAAGTTTATGCTATAAATTGAATTCTTCATTTTGAGATTTATATAAATATATCTAAGATTAATAAAATCACATAATAGACACACTAATTTTATCTACATAATGCTAATTCTGTTTCATATGATAATTTTGACTTACTGATTTTCCACAATGAATGCTACTTGCCATGGCAAACATTCTTGGTATAATGATAGAAATGAACATAGTTTGGGCGTCGGTAAATTAATATACTGTATAGTATTCATTAATTTCAATTCAATTGCTCATCGTTAAAAGAGAGTATGCTCTGATCAATCGTCCGGACCACTGTTGCCATATATAAACATCCAAAAATTGTTGGTATAATGATCAAAATGAACATACCTTGGGCGTCGGTAAATTAAGAATATGGGACGTTTCGCACCCGAGGACGTTTCGTGCTAAGACGATTCCCCCCAAAAGACGATTCACCCTGAGACGTTTCGCCCCAAGAGATTAAACTTACATTGGTGACTGTCTTTATTTTCTTTAATTTGTAGATTAATGTTTATAAATATCCATACTGATTAAAAAATAAGTTAATAGTCTATGTTATAGAAATAATCAAACATGTGGAATTATAATTACAAATAGGGATTGAACACTCTCAACAAACTATGTAAGTGATCTAAGCGAGATTAAAGACAACTACCGCGATGAAGGTACCACTTCAAATATTAAGTTAATTGCATCTATATTTTGCGGAGATGCTCCAGATGTCATTTCCACGGAGAATATAATGAAGAGACTCCTTTCAATTATGAGATTCCGTTTATATACTATAAAAATAAAATTAAAATCTCTTCAATCCGTAAATAGCAGAGATACAACGATGTGGGATTTATGGATCAAATTTTTGCATTGGCAAAAATATGAAAATTTCATATGCAATACCAGATACGTTAATATAGAAAAATTGGTGTTGTGTTAAAGGAATTGCATGGTGTTCTGTTTGAAAAATATATTTCGCCGTACCAGATTAACATTTGAATTTGTTCCAAGTTGTAAATCTATTTCTCTGAGAGTGAAAAAAAGAAAAGAAAGATTGCTTTTCTAAATAAGACACCATGATTTCCTTAGATACACTCTCCTAAATCCGCTACTGGGTATACATGAATAATTTCGATTAAGAAATAAGAAAAATTGAATGTTCTGTATTACTTAGTTTAAACAATGTCTTATACATGAAATAGATTGAGAAAGAAGCCAAAAGGCTTATATTAATATCGCTCTAAATATCTTACAAGTAAGAGGTGAATGAAAATTCTAAGTAAAATAAGTCGTATACTAATTATTACAATACATGCAAAAAGAAATAGGAATAAGAGAGAACAGCTGGAAATGAGTATTGGGAGAAAAATAACACACGTGTATATATATGATAAGTGTCGATACAGATCAAATGAATATAAACTATAGAAAAAGTTGAAATAATAAATTGTAGAGTTATGCCTTATAAACAATGAGTAATAAACACAGGTTTTCCACTTATTACAACCTTGGTGCACATGAGTATATTTTATATACCATATGACAGTATTACATGTAGAACAGCTTTCAGAGGTAGGCTCAGAACCTTTTACTTTCAACAAGAAATTTCTGGGCTAAATAAAAAATGTTGTTGTTCTCACTTTCAGATAAATTTTCATTACCGTATAACAATAATTCTACATTAAGTGGATATGGCAGTGTCAGAATTGTATTTGTCCTAACTCTTAAAACGATCAATACTTTCTACTTCTCCACAAATGCTAAGGGGTGAATTGCATAATTTTCTTTGAAACATATGAAGATGAAGAGCACTGCATTCTAATCTCAGTTTTGCATGAAGAGTTTGTCTGATTTTGATTCCTAAGTAAAAATAATTTGGAATATCATTGACACTTGCATTAAGATATTTCTTAAAGCTAGATAGAGAGGGATCTAATTGGACATTTCGAGGAAGTGCATTCCATTTCCTTATTGTAGATGGAAAAAATGAATTAAAGTATAGCTTGGTTCTAGAGTTGATTTCTTGCAGTGAATTAGTTGCTCTTGTGTTGTAGTTATGACCTTGATTTCTCAGAGACTGAATTATATTGTTTAGGTAATTGGGAGTCATGGAATGGTATATCTTGTGGAGTTGAATAAGTCGATGATTTTCTCTACGCTTTGACAATGGATCCCATCCCGTTTCTGTATCACTTGAACATGTGACTATAAATCATATATAAAATGTTTAAGCTGGCCTGTCCAACCAGACTTTCATATCATTAATTTAAATATGAATGCTTTATATCAAAAGGAAACTTCAATCACACTCAAGTACTAATTAAAATCAAGATCTAATTTGATTGAGGAACTTCGGCATACATGGACTAGCATCATGCCTGTCTATATATGTTAGCATCAAATGTAATCAGACAAAACTTCTTAGATATGTAGTTATATAGATAATAACCAAAGTAATTGGAAAATGCAGGGACGTTTCGCACCGCAAATAGGGGCAAACCATCCTAGTGCGAATCGTCAAAAGTACGAAACGTCTTTCGGTGCGAAACGTCCCGTTACCGTAAAGAAATATATAGCATTCATCCCCTAATTTCAATTCAATTCAATTGCTCATCGTTAACGGAGAGTATACACTGATCAATCGTTCCGACCACTGTTGCTACATACTTAATGGGGGCGAAACCACTCAGGACGAAGATGTATTATTAAAACATCAATTCAATTGTTTATGAATTAAACAGCCTACTTAGAGAAGATGAACAAAAGGCATATACTAGAAATGTCGTTTTATTAGCAGTCTATAAAACATGCAGAGCTTTGATCCATAGACCCAGTCTATAATCGGACGTGCGGAATGTGACCATCCGAGTCGATTCTTCGTAAATGCTCGCGTTCAACTTTTCGAACAGATTTTTTTTTGCTTTACCTGTTCGATTATTGAACTTCGTTGGTAAACATGAGTTGGGATATTCCTCCAGGAAGCAGTCTGTAGGATTAAAAACTAATTCCTTGAGGCATACATTTCTCAATGTAAACGCCATGATGTTTGGCGGGAAAGGGAGGAAATTCAAGCGGTATTGCATAACCTATTCTAAATAATGTGCAGCAAGACGTACATGTATATATCAATTAGAGCTTAAATGTCGAAATTGAAGATCAATCAAATTCCGACACAATACATGGGTTACGATATCGACAGTAAAATATCACTTTATCACATTTTCTCCTTGCTGAAATGTACTTCTTACTTCGGAATATCGAGCCCGATCCTACATGTATATGCATGCATCTCAACATGATATTGGCGGTATGTTTTCATGGTTCATGTCTGCTCGTACTCGTCTTCTTATTGCAACAGGTTCCCTTTGTCTGAAAAAAGTATTGACTTGTGTTATCCTCACCAGCCACAAAAATACCTTGACATTTGTACCTTATTAACTTGTATTATTTGCAAATATTTTCCTTTGCAAAAATTTTCTGATATGGGGACTTTTATGATTAATAATCTTGACAAAAATAACATTACTTATATTACGTGAATACTTAATTTAGCGAAACGCAACTCAAGTTCAGCAATTTGCGAGAAGGAAGTAAATTTTGATATACAAGGTAGGGCTTCATCGATGAATAAGTAAAATGTACTGTTTAGATTTTACAAGAACGGTTTCTCGCAAATCAACGCGAATATTGATAACTCGCATCTTCGGATTTCCAATATTTCGGCTTGATCATCACTGAAGGAACATTATTTGTCGGAGTGCGCATCTGGTGCATCAAAATTGGTACCGTATAAGTTTCACAATACAATAAAGTTCTTCAGTATATGAGTAATCCTAAATATAAATATGCTCGTTGTTTTTCTTCCTTTCGACCATACTCGTGTTTACATCATTCCACATCACACGTGCTAGCTTAATAAAACAGTTATGGATAGGGACTAAATTAGGTATGGACTATATAAAGATTTAAAACTTTCTATTGTGTAACATTACTTATGTATGATTTACATTTATATAGGGACTTTAGATTTGAAAGCAATCTAATATACCATTTGTGTACGTGATATTTCATTAAAGCAGAAATGTATTTCTCCAGGGGAGGAGGGTAAAACAGAGAAGTACAGATACACACCTTATAAACTTGAAATTTATGGCAAATCTTTTTTTAAGCACAATTTAGGTGTGACCTCGCCGCCCTAAGATTTTAATATCAAAGAATTTGATATTGAATATTTACTAAAGCGCAACTCCAACTGAAAACTCGTAGCTTCTAATTAATTAATGTTCGCCCATTTACTGTGGAGGACGTTGAGTGGTTAGATTTGTAGCTCTGTGCTCTGTTTCCCCATAGAGCTACAGTTCTGAAGCTAAAATTAACATAAATAGATCAAAGACATTGTAAAATATACCAAATTACGAAAGCTCCCGTCCTTGGGGGTACGACTGAATCTAGTTCACTATGAAACTAAATGAACATATACCAGAAAGCACAGATGAACATAACAACGGCTTTATAATTAGATAATGCAATATGCAAAAGTTACGACTGAAATATAGATATTGACATCGGAAATTATAATACAAAACGAAGTAGAGAAAAACAGACGATCTTTCCTGCTACTGCATAAAAACGCTCATCGAAAAATAAAACTCGGGTCTGAATACTCACCTGTTGTTGGAATATTTGCTGCAAGATGTCACATATGATACGGGCTTCCGTCTCCGAAGCTTCATCGTCATCCTCTACGGTGTCAATATTAGGCGGAAGTTCCATTATAGGTAGGTAGGATGGCTGATCTGCATCACCAAGAATCACGCACAACGTCTTTTCTTTCCTATCTATGATGACATCTTTCTTTGCTATTTTTAGATGTTCATCATGACATGTCGATGGTTTGTCATGGAGAAAAAGAAGAATGATTTTTGCCATCTTCAGTTTGTCATCATAATAGCGTAGAACATCTACTCCCGGTAGGCAGTCCTCTGCATTTAATATAACATTCCACTTAATGAAAGTGCGACGTGTCAGTATTTCTAATAGCTTCTCTGCACGTGGACACTCTTCCTCACATTCATGAATTATGTGAAAATCTACATCAATGTCATTTTCATTTTCGAAATATTTCTCCCACGCTGGAATGTATCTGAGTGTTTGCATAAGTCTGATCTTTACATCTTCGAAGTTTCTCTTTGTTAAAGAATCATTCGCCCCGTCTATGTATGTTTGAAACGAGAATTCTGCAGAAGGACAAAATTTATTTTTGTTTATTTTCAGTTGATCTAATAGGCCGATAGCCTTTCTGAAATTTCCATCAGTACGATAATTCTCAATCATTTTCATGTATTTTTCTTCTGATTCTGTACACTTCGAGTAAGACTTTAGTGCTTTTTCGCGATCCTTCAACTTTTCGTGGAATTTGGCTTCCTTCTCTGGATGGGCCGTATCTCTTTCTACGATCTTTTGAAGTTCTTCAATGGTGCTACATACATCTTTCAGCTCAGGATGTGTATCAATATAAATAGATATAATACTCAAAGCATTCCATAAAGCGTCTTCAGCATTTTCTAATTCAATTTCATCGCCATTCTTTTTCATTATATCAATTCTGCAGAATGCCTGTTGCTCGTAAGCAGCTAGCGACAGAAACTGATCATTAGATCCTTTTTCAGCGTGTGTTATATCTCGAAAATTCTTAAGTGCCGTCTCACTTTTTCCTAGCATTCTCTGGACCAGACCTAAATCACGTCTTGCAATATTGAAGGTAACGTCCAGTCCTATGGCTTTTCGCAAATGTTGTTCGGCTTCCAAAAGCATTTGATGTTCGGGATATTGTGGAGTCCATCTAGGTGATTTCAGTTTTTGTTTTAACCTTTTTTTTCTCTGTTCTGCCCTCTTGCATTCTGTATCATCAGTTGTGGTTTTGGTGCTAGTCAGGTTTACCTTTGTTAACGGGAGACCTGATTTGTTGCTCTGAAAAGTAACACCATGTCTTCGCTGAGAAAGTTTGGCCCTTTTCTTTTCATAATGTTCTTGCAGAACCATTTTCTGAAGAGTAACAGCAAGCTGGTGATGAGCAGTTGACGTTTCACGAATTTCCAATGATTCTTCTAGTATTTCCTTTGATTTCTGAAACATACCTTTATACCTCAAGTATTTACCATACTGCTGAAGGGTATGGTACGATTGAGGACAGACTTTCAAAGCATTCGTAAAGCATGTAATGTATTCTAAATCCCCATACGTGTTACGGTACGGATCAGTCATTGCAAGATGTGGTCTCCTTTGCAATATTATTCCGATTTCGCACCATGATCTTGATTTAAGTTTTACTAAAGAATTGTCAGAAAGAATATTCAAAAACTTATTGAACGCCTTCGTTATGTCTCTTATGGAAGCTGTCTCGTCTTCATTCTCTCTGTCAAATACTATAAGATGGGATTTCCTTCTCAGAGTTAAGGCAAAGTAAAATTGCCAACAATTCCTTGCATCATGCATTTTGTCAACATATTCATTAAACATCCGAATAGCTTTTCGAGAGTAAGAAGGACCAAGTTTTGATAAACAAATGGCTAGTTCCGCTTTGGCAATATATTTGAGTTCTTCAAAATCTTCTCTTTTCGACAGACTTTTAAATTCTTTATCAAAACACCTTTCTTGCACTACATTTCCACATATTCCATGAAAGTGACGAAGATTCCCTATGGTCACCAAATTTGCTGTCCCTCCTAGCGTTGTGTATGTGCATTTACTTCCCAGTTGATGCGCTTTTTCGGCAAATTCAAATGCTTGTTCTTTCTCGTCGCTGCCCCAATAAAGATAGGAAACAAAATTGTGAATACAAACATTTTCCTCAGTGGTGTCAAATCCAACATCAATGTCTTTTTTCAATTTATCTAGTAGCTCTTTCAGCCGTTTGTTATTGATCCGTCCAATGTCTTCATCAAGATAAAACGAAGACCAGTTCTTCGTTTCTTTCAAATCAAATTCATTGTTGTCGCTGCTTACCGACATGGCTATCTAAAATACAAGTTAATCTCATCAATAATCTGTTTATTACGATATAGCTCAGACCATCGAGTATTAACAAAAGTACTAAAGATATCGAAAGTGAATTCTAGCATATATGTGGCTAGACTTATCCCCTGTGTGCATGATATCGCATCAAAAGATAGCAGACATAATATAGACTTGCTTTGAAAGTCAACTCGTGAGGAGTAACAATAGAGGCTTGGTAAAACAATTTACTGAATCCTACAATATATCTGTTTGAAAAGGTTTGTGTGATGTTTTGAAATCCAGTATAAGTACGGTAACTCAAATTCATTCTTCCCATTAACTGAAATGTCAAATGTATTTAGAAGAAAAAGTGAAGATAACGAACAGTAACCAATATCATAATTCCTTTAAAGAATACGGAATTGACAGAAGAGCAAACATGAATCCCAGGACATACCAGAGGTGGGGCAGATGCCTAGGAGGTTTAAGCACCCCCTGCCGACCATTCACACGAACCCTCCCTGAGTCCCACACCCTGATCAGGTAAACGGAATAGTCTGTAGCCAATTCAGTGTATAAAGAACTGCCTAACAATAGGTATGAAACACGCCAGACAGCACCCGACCCAATAACAGGAATTAAGTCTAATGTTCGGTACTGACGGCAAGCATGGGAAATATGCATGATCATGGTGTGGGATGCGATCAGAGAGAAGACAGGTATGTTTCTCTTGAAGGTTGTCACGGCTTCCAAGTGTTACAGAGGGTTTTTCTAGTTTTACCAGCGAATTGCTAAGGCTCTTGTAATGTCGTACAGATGCTTCGTATCGCCGCCCATTCATAAACATATTATGTCGGAGTTCGACATCATCGTAGTTAATGGTTTGAATTAATATCACAGTATCTCTGAATCAGTGTGCAGTGTATCTGGCATTTAGGTTTGTGAAATGAAGTTGTCACAACAGTGCAAACTGGACTACTGCCATCCCCGGTGAAATAAATTTGAATCTTAGAACTGCAGAAACAGACGTGTCCTATTAATTTTATTTTTTGGTTCTCAAATAGCCATGTTTATTTCATTTTTCACTTTGAATGATTATTTGATCTTTGTTTCTTTTTGTTTGATAAATTTATATGGATCAATAGAATTCTTCAATTGTTAAGTTTTTTTCTTTTCAGAATTCTTAGTCTATGATTAGATCTATAAATACGAAACATTCAGAGAAATCCCCAACATTCCAATAGAAAGTAGTTCCAGAATTGGTTTTTTTTTTCGTTGGATACAATATATCACTAACATTTTAACCAATGAAAAAGCGTGTAACATGTAAACTCAAATGATTCCGAATGCAATAAAATGAAATCGGTTAAAACTTTGAGTTTACGGGGCTGTAAGCATATACATGTATACTATCAATCATTTATATTGTTATATTCAATAGAAAGCATTTAGCATAACTATAATTAACGGACCACTGCGCACTTAGCGTGCCTTGAGGCTTATCAAATTTAAAAATAAAAGATCCATCAGATGGGGATTATATTATATATACATTCTAATATACACTACAAAATGTGATCAACACAAAAAGCCAAACATCAAAATCTAGTGATGAAGTAGCTGTGTAATGGAGAGGGAATGTCTTATCCAAAAGTTCCTATCGGTAACTCGTCCAAATACCGTAAATCCGGTTATTTTTGCTATCGGTTATTTTTTAGCGATTTTGCAAGTCAGTTGGATTCGCAAAAATATTTTTCTCAAAAATAATGTTTCACACGTTTTTAGCTCACCTGGGCCAAAGGCTTAAGTGAGCTTTTCTGATCAAAATTTGTCCGTTGTCTGTCGTTGTCGTCCTCGTCGTCGTTGTAAACTTTTCACATGTTCATCTTCTCAAGAACTACTGCGCCAATTATAACCAAACTTAGCCAAAAGCATCCTTGGGTAAAGGTTTTTCGAATTTGTTCAAATAGAGGGCCCCCTTAAAAGGGGGAGATGATCACAAAAATGCAAAAATAGGGTGGGGTCATTTAAAAATCTTCCTCTCAAGAACCACTGGGCCAGAGGAGCTGAAATTTTCATGAAAGCTTCCTGACATAGTTCAGATTCAAGTTTGATCAAATCATGGCCCCGGGGGTAGGTTGGGGCCACAATAGGGGATCAAAGTTTACATATTAATATATAGGGAAAATCTTTTAAAATCTTCTCAAGAACTAATGAGCCAGAAGAGCTGAAATTTATATGAAAGCTTCCTGACATATTGAAGATTCAAATTTGTTCAAATCATGGCCCCGGGGGGTAGACTGGGGTCACAATAAGGGATCAAAGTTTTACATAGAAATATATAGGGAAAATCTTTAAAAATCTTCTTCTCAAGAACCAATGAGTCAGAAGAGCTGAAATTTTTATGAAAGCTTCCTGATATAATGCAGATTCAAGTTTGTTCAAATCATGGCCCCGGGAGTAGATTAGGGTCACAATAGGGGATCAAAGTTTTACATGAGAATAAATATAGAAAATCTTTTAAAATCATTTTCTCAAGAACCAAAGAGCCAGAAGAGCTGATATTTACACGAAAGCTTCCTGACATAGTGCAGATTAAAGTTTGTAAACATCATGACCTCCAGGGGTAGATTGGGGCCACAATACGGACTAAGTTTTACATGCAAATATATATGGAAAATCTTCTGATATGGGCCAAGGTGTAATTCAGGTGAGCGATGTGGCCCTTGGGCCTCGTGTTTAATATCTTTTTACATAAATTCGCAAAACTAAGAAACAAAAAATTCCCAAAAATAAATCGACGCAAAAATATCTAGATTTACGGTATTAGTAATTGATTGGCAGCATCAGAAACTTCATAATGCATTCATGACGTACACACAATCATTCTATTGACACAAAGTTAGAATCCTAAACATTATCTGAAGGAGGACATTTTTATGAATTCAGTCCCTTTGTCCCAGTATAACCGCAGTAACATGGCGTCTTACCTTCTTCATAAATTATTGACGTAGAAAAGTAAAGCTGTTAAACAATATGTATCTATACTTGTAAATTAACAATTTTTGCCAATAAACTCCGAAACGCTTTCTCCAGAGTTACTGATTGCACCTTTCATATTATTCCATATGTGAGGTGAAGTCCGTAAGCTATAATAGAATCCTACTTGATTAGTGAATGTTGTAAATTTAATTAAAAACCTTTCGTTTTCGATAAACTACCCTGAAATAACAAAAATAAGAGTACAGTGGCGGACACACTTTGGCGGATCTAATACAGTTCTATTTTTTTCTTAAGATAATTCAATATGGAATAAATCCGTTGTTTATCGATGCTTGAATTTGATCGAAAATACGGATGTATATTTAATTGCTGTTATAAAATTTAGATATTCATTTCAAAATTAGCTCTAAAACTTCATTGACTTGTTATTTCGGATTTCAAACATTTCGGTTGAGCATCACTAAAGAGACATTATTTGTCGAAATGCGCATCTGGTGCATCAAAATTGGTACCGTACAAGTTTTACATCTTACAGAAGAAATAAGTTTCGATACTTTTTGAATAAATAAAATATGCCTGTTCGTTTCTTCAATTCGTGATTTTAGTCTTGAATCAACCTTATGGAAATTTCCAGAACGAGTGCCAAGAACGAGGCATTATATCACTATAGACGCTTAGGTCTACAAGCAATCGCATATTCTCGGGTCTTCCCAGCAAGCAAAGAAGTTGTGATTGGTTTTCATCATGTCATGATCAGCATAAAATTGTGTATGTGTTCAGTGTTAGTTATAGTTATAATACTTTTGACTAGGCCTTTATTTGTAATTTTATAGAACTTCAACGAAAGACACACCCCAGGAGCGGATCCAGGAATTGCGGTTAGGCGGTGCAACTTTATGAGGCAGGGGGTCTGGGGTCCGCCTTGAAGCCCCCAGTAAGTGCAGGGGGAAGTCCCCTAAAGGTCCTGGATTTTTCAGATTTTATAGGGCTTGAAATATGTCTCCTATGTGGTCATTTTTACTATTTTCTGTCATTTTTAATATGGTGAATGTAACAAAATGACGCAAATTTTAAGGGGTTTTGGAAAAAATGTAAGTTCTCCCAATAAAAGTGATTCAATAAATCAAAATATTTTGTCATTCATTTCTCCGAGAGTGGAAGAAATCACTGCTTCTTTTATCGTTTACATCTTCTTAAACAAGAGACCACGATGTACCTTGAATTAGAAAATTCTAAGGGGGTGGCGTCGGCTGCGACCCCTTAAATACGCCACTGCTAATGTAAGAACATTTTCAAATGACCCCACCCTATTTTTTCATCTTTGTGATTATCTCCCCTTTGAAGGGGGCGTGGCCCTTCATTTCAACAAACTTGAATCCCCTTCACCCAAAAATAATTTATTTCAAGTTTGATAGAAATTGCCCCAGTGGTTCTGGAGTAGAAGCTTTTCCTATTTATCTGCATGTAAATCTTTAATCCCCTATTTTGGCCCTTCCCTACCCACGGGGGTCATAATCTGAACAAATTCAACTCTACCCTTTATCAAGAAGATTTCATTTAATTCTCCACTCTTCCGGCCCAATGGTTCTTGAGAAGAAGATTGTTAAAGTTTTTTTTTAGCTATTCACATGTATAACTTTGATCCCTATTAAGGCCCTACCCAAACCCCGGGGGTCATAATTTTAACAAACCTGAATCTCCACTATGTCAGGAAGCTGTCATGTTCTGGTCCAGTGGTTCTTGAGAAGATTTTTAATGACCCCACCCTATTTTTGCATTTTTGTTATTGTCTTCCCTTTGAAGGGGACATGACCCTTCATTTGAACAAACTTGAACCCCTTTCACCCAAGGATGCTTTGTGCAAAGTTAGGTTGAAATTGGCCCGGTGGTTATGGAAAAGAAGATGAAAATGTGAAGAGTTTACGACAACAACAACGATGGACAATGAAAACTTTTGATCAGAAAAGCTCACTTGAGCAGAAGGCTCAAGTGGGCTAAAACCCCACATGGAATGAAACGAAATTTTACACAAAAATTCTATTCAAAATAGCTCTAAAATTCTTGACTTTTGCATATCATTGAGTTTAAGTTGTTGATATTTTGTTAGGGTATTTCTATTTACATATTGGGGTTTGAATATGGGCCCAAAACGATTAAATGTACACTGAAACGGTAATTTAACTGTAATCATAATAATGATACGGATCTATACTCTACACCATACCATCCCTAATAAAAAAAACACAGGAATGGAACAAATGTTTACCCCAAACTTTGATTCAAAATAGCTCTAAAATTCTGCTTTTATCGTCACCCACCCCACAGTTCTTTCTGATTCAGTGATTTCATCGATCCACCATAAAAAAAATAATCCTCATCGACGCGTTTAACTCACTGTATTCGATAGTTTTTCGCGGTTTTCTTTGGGCCCATTCCCTTATTTTTCCTGGTGGCCATGAACCACATCATTTCCGGTCTCCCGTTTAGGCAGATAACTTCAAGTTTGAAGTCCGATGTTATATCTGAATATTGAAAAACAACTAATCTCTTTAAATGTTGTGATGCAGTTATATCAAACATAAATTATGTGTTGATGAAGAGTGGGAGAATATTTTTCCCTTCCATTTAATCTTACTAAGAATACAAAACTTCAAGAGGGGTAGCAATACTTTTTAATAACAATTTTGATTTTAAGGTATGTTTGGAAAAGGGTGATAAAGATGGAAATTATCACATACTGAAGGTATGTATAGAGGGTCATGTGGTTGTTTTATGTACAGTATATGGTCAAATACCGATTCACCAAATTTTTATGAAAATATTCAACAGTCCATTGAAGAAATGAACTGTAGTAATAGCATATGGTGTGGAGATTTCAATTTAGTATTAAATCCACAACTAGATTGCTATAATTACAAATCTATTAATAACCCAAAGGCTAGAGAAAAAGTACTAGAAATTATGGAAAGATATAACTATATGGATCCTTTTAGACAACTCCATGAATCGCTTCGCAGGTACACATGGAGAAAGAAAAACCCATTTAAACAAAGTAGATTAGACTTTTTTATCATGTCCGAGTCATTCCTACCTTGTCTTAATACATGTACAGTTGAACCAAGTTACAGGTCTGATCATTCTATGATAACACTGAATTTAACTTTCAATGATTTTAAAAAGGGAAGAGGCTTATGGAAATTCAACAATTCTTTACTTGGTGATAAGGAATATCTAGATTGTATCAGAGAGGTTATTTTGAATTTGAAAAAACAATATGCAGTTCCTGTTTATGATTTTAATAATCTTGATGCAGTGTCAGATGAAGATGTATGTTTCACAATTAATGATCAGTTATTCCTAGAAACTTTACTTATGGAAATAAGAGGAAAAAGCATTTCTTACTCTGCATATATAAAAAATAAACAAGTGAAAGAAGAAAAAAAATTAAAGGAAGAAATTAAGGTTTTAGAACAAATTAGTTCTGAACACAATATAGAGGAACTAAATGAAAAACAACAAAAACTGGAAAAACTCAGAAACCATAGACTTCAAGGAATATATGTAAGAAGCAGAGCAAAATGGACAGCAGAAGGAGAAAAACCAACACATTATTTTTGTAGTTTAGAATCAAGATATTTTACTAGTAAGATAATTCCCAAACTTATAAAAGATAGTGGGGAGATAATTCAAGACCAGTTTGAAATATTGGATGAAACAAAGCAATTTTATGACAATTTATATTCAATACCTAACCAGGAAATAAACATAGTTGACTTAAATTCGGAATTAAAGTATGAGGATATTCCCAAGTTATCCAGAGAGGAATCTATGCTTTTAGAAGGTAAAATTACATTGAAGGAGGCTTCTACAACACTAAGTAAAATGAATGCAAATAAATCACCAGGCTCTGATGGGTTCTCAGCTGATTTTTTTAAGGTTTTTTGGAAATACCTTGGTACATTTGTTGTAAGGTCTATCAACTATGCATATGAAAATGGCACTCTGTCAATAACACAGGGACATGGAATTATTACACTTTTACCTAAAGGAGACAAACCAAGACACTATCTTAAAAACTGGCGTCCAATTACACTTCTGAACACTATATATAAAATAGCTTCTGGTACCATTGCAAATAGATTAAAGATTTACTTGGATAAACTTATCAATCCTGATCAAACTGGCTTCATTTCTAATAGGTATATAGGAGAAAATACTCGACTAATTTATGATATTATGCAGTATACTGAAGAAGAAGAAATCCCAGGTCTTTTACTGCTTATTGACTTTGAGAAAGCCTTCGATACCCTCTCATGGAATTTTATACAAAAGACCTTAACTTATTTTAAGTTTGGACCTGATATTCATGAAAGGGTGAAATTATTCTATCATAACATCATATCTATTATTAACCAAGGTGGCAATCTCTCGGCATCTTTCAACATTCAAAGAGGATGTAGACAAGGTGATCCTTTATCACCTTATATTTTTCTTCTTTGCGCAGAAATTTTAGCTATACAAATAAGAGAAAATAAAAGTATTAAAGGTATAACTATAAATAACAATGAAAAGAAAATTTCACAACTAGCCGATGATACATCAATTATACTTGATGGTAGCAAGGAATCTCTTCTAGAAACAATAAAAGTATTGCGACACTTCTCTGAAATGTCAGGACTAAAAGTTTATTTTTCAAAAACCAATACAGTATAGATTGGATCAAAAAAATATAGTCAGGATACCCTTTCTAAAGACTTTCATCTGAATTGGGGGACTTGTAAGTTTACTCTACTTGGAATTAATTTTGATGTAGAATTACAGAACATGTCAAAACTAAATTATCAGCCAAAGTTAAGTAGAATAAAATCATTCTTAAATCAATGGGAGAAAAGACATTTGACACCAATAGGAAAAATTACTGTTATCAAAACTCTGGTCTTGCCTCTATTAAATCATATTTTATGGCAATTCCAAATCCTGATGACAGCTATTGTAAAGAATTAGATAAACTATTCTTTTCTTTTTTGTGGAGCCATTCTCAACATAGAATTAAAAAAGAGGTAATCGTAAAGCAATATGAGGATGGTGGGTTAAAAATGATCAATGTAAAGGCTTTTATGGCCTCTTTAAAATTGTTTTGGATGAGACAACTCCTTTTTTCAGATAGGGGTTTGCATAATTTCATACCAAATTTAGATCTTAATAAAGTTACTACATGTGGAATAGAATACATAAAAAACATAAAGACATCGCTGAAAAACAAATTTTGGGTTGATGTATTTGATTCTTGGATTGAGCTACAGCATAAACAAAATCCATTTACAGTAACAGTAGATACTCCAATATTTTACAATTCTAACTTTCTTGTGGGTGGGAAAGCATTTCTTAATAAATCCATGTTTCACAATAATATTAAATACCTTAGTGACCTTATTGATGAAGAGGGTTTGTTCCTGACTTATGAATCTTTCTGTAACATTTATCCAAAAGTAAAAATTGATTTTTTAGAATATATGAGTGTCATAAATGCTATTAAAGCATGGATGAAAAAAGTCGTTTGATAAAAAATTAATTAAATTAACAAACCCTCTGATTATGTCAAGTATATACACTCTTCTACGATGCAAAAAATCAAGACAATTTTATACTCTTCTCAATCAAAACTGCACAGAACCTACTGGTAAAAGAAAGTGGAATGAAATATTTGAATTAAATGACACAGAATGGAAAATGATCTTCAGATTGTCCTTTAAAGTTACAAGTAATTGTAAACTGCAGTGGTTTCAATACAGAATTCTGAACAAAATTTTAGCTTCAAACTCATACTTATTCAAAATCAAAATTAGAGATAATAAGAATTGTACATTCTGTCAGATAGAAGAAGAAACAATTGAACATTTGTTTTGGGAATGTGATAGTGTTCAGCATTTCTTAAGAGAATTTGAAGTTTGTTTTGAACATAAGACCAATCTTCAAATATCAATAACAAAAAATAATTTTATTTTTGGATTTTTGGATGAAAAGAAAACTATACAAAATAATCTTGTTCTTTGGCTGAAATATTATATCTATACTATGAGGTGTAAAGGGAAGACACTGAATGTAAATGTTGCGATATCATATCGCTAATGAATACATTTTATGGAACTCAAAGACATATTGCATATAAAAATGGTGAAAAAGATTTGTTTGACACCTGCTGGAACCGCTGGAATCAATTATTTCATTGAGTGTTTGTTTGTTGTTGTTGTTTATTTTTTTATTTTTTTTTTTATTTTTTTTTTTTTATAAATTTCAATATATATGTACCTTTTTAAAATATATTAAATAATGACTGAATTCATCTCTCTCTCTCTCTCTCTCTCTCTCTCTCTCTCTCTCTCTCTCTCAGAAAATAATATATACATATACCTTTGATAGTTTCTTATAAACATTTTGTACAAGTTTCTTTGCAGAATGTATGTATATATATATATGTATATATATATATATATATATATATATATATATATACTGTATGTATGTTTAAAAAAAAAATTAACAAAAAAAAAAAAAAAAAGAATACAAAACTTCAATGGTTTCAATTTCAAATAAACCACTGTAAGTTTGTAGTAATGAAACTGAAATTATTGAGCACATCCTATGGAAATTAATTAATGTGAAGTAGTACAAGACTTAATGATTTTCATACTTTCTGTTTTAATAAGACCATCATCCATGTTACATATTCTAAAAGAGAATTTCATACTTGGGTCTTTTGTGAGGACAGAAAGTGTGAAAACTCAGATGTCTTTAAAACTAAATAATTTATTTATAGTATGAAATGTGCACACAAAAACATTTCATTGAGTGGGCTGATATCCTCCATAAAATCTATGAATGATATTGATAAACAAATAGCTGTAAAAAATAGCAAAAAGGAATACTTTGATGAGGCCTGGGAATGTTGGTCAAACTTATTTATGTAACCCTCTCTCTCTCTCTCTCTCTCTCTCTCTCTCTCTCTCTCTCTCTCATATTGATTGATTGAATATTGTTTAAGTCCCTTTTGTGAATATTTCACTCATATGGAGACGTCACCATTGCCGGTGCAGGGCTGCAAAATTTAGTGCCTATGCTCGACGCTTGTGGACTTTGAGCAGGGAGGGATCTTTATCGTGCCACAACCGCTGTAACACGGGACCTCGGTTTTTGCGGTCTCATCCGAAGGACCGCCCAATTTAGTCGCCTCTTACGACAAGCAAGGGGTACTGAGGAACTATTGTAACCCGGATCCCCACGGGATCTCTCTGGTATAATATAAAATAAAACCAAAATAAATTACATGTTTAAAAAATTAACATGTTAACACATAAAAGGTTCATATGATTTTATCTGATTAATGGAAAAGAATATAATTACCAGAAGTGACGTTGTTCATGGCCAAAAGGGCAAACAAGGGAATTATCCAAAAAGTGGTCGCAAAAAAACTATTGAATAAGTACTACAAGTTATGCGCGTCGATGAGGATGGATCATTTTTATGATAGATGAAGGGCATAAATATTGATATTACTGGATCAGAAAGAAATGTGTGGTGGGTGACAATAAAAGCTGAATTTTAGAGCTATTTTGAATTGAAATTTGGGGTAAAAATTTGTTTCATTCCTGTGTTTTTTATTAAGGGTGGTATGGTGTAGAGTATAGATCCGTATTATTATTATGATTACAGTTAAATTACAGTTTCTGTGTACATTGAATCGTTTTGGGCCCCTATTTAAACCCCAATATGTAAATAGAAATACCCTAACAAAACTATCTACAACTAACATTGTAAGGGTGACGGACCTAATTCGTTTCTACAATAGAGATTTTATTCAAATTTTGATATAAGGTATTAAAAGCATGCATTAATAAGTTAAAATCAATGGAAAAAACAAATGAAAATCGTACTTGATTTTCAGCAGGAAGCGTTTCAAAAGTTGGCTATGAAGTAATCGTAATTGCAAAGGAAATATAGGGAAATTACTAAATAATCATGCGGATTAGGAAAAAGTTCACCAATCATATGTAAACACTGACACTAAGCGCATGGTACTGGTGTCACTTTACGTAACACTTATAAAGTCATAAGTTGTGGCAAAATATAATCACGAAAGCAACGTCACATTTTAAACAAATTCATTATCTCCTAGCTGTAACATCATAACTAAAGCACATGCATGATTTAATGTTTAAAAATTCAAAATAAATCTTTGTACGTGTATAGTGTACATTCATAAAAATTATGAATTCTTAGAAATACTCCAAAGTATACGTACTGTATTTATTTCACCGTGCCTACAACAGCAGGGATCTCGTATGAAATAAGGGTACCCGTTTCGGTAGGTGTCGTTTCGCTTCGGTAGATTTCGTTTCATTTCGATTTCGTTTCGCATTTTACAGGTAACCATCCCATGAAATAAGGCTTGCAATTCTTATGAATGACCTCCGAGAAATTTGAACACAGTAAAAAAATCAGTTTTGGTTTTTTCTAGGATATATACCGCATGGCTAGTTGTATGTTTTAATGAATTTCTATATTTTCTTTGTGTTTCTTTCTCTCACATTTAGCCCGTTTCGCTCTGTACTTTCTCACCACCTCTGATGTTTGTTTATATTCAGTCTGATTGATAGTTTTGGTTTTATTCTACAATGCTAGCCTTAGTTCTCGGCATTTTTGGAGTTTATATATCTATATAGAATTCAAGCCTTTCCCTTTGTGATATTTTCTTTTTCTCATCCACTTTCTGAAATCCATAATGAAATAACAAAAGTTTTTTTAAACTATTATAAATTTAAGCTTTTACAATCGATTTTTTGTTGGGGAAGGGGGGAGGACATGCAAGTGAAAAATGATTTAATCATAAATTCAAACATTTCCATATTTTTGGGGAAAAAAAGCTACGAGATTAATTTCGTACAGTGTACATATATGAGCACTTACGGCTTATTTACTAAATCGAAACTTATTACCAGCCTGGAGGCGGTCGGTTAGGGGCGGGATCGATGTAAGATAAATTTCTAAATTCAAATAGTTATGTGGAAGGGGGGTGTTTAAAAACTCCCGTACGTTTCTGTCATCCGACATCGATCACGCTCTAGTGGGGAAAAAACCAACCAGCGCATAGAAAGTATATGTAAGTTTGCGCTTTATAAATGAATAAAATGATAATAAAAATAACCACGGTGAGTTGAAGTGAGAGTTAAAAACTCTAAATAATATTTTAACGTTTCAATGTTCACTTTCATTTGTGAATAAACAGTAGAAAAGGTATACAGTGTTATTTATACTCATATGTTTTACTTGTGAATCGATTATTTTCAATATATATCATATTTAGTTCTGAGGAGGGGGGGGGGGTGTCTCGTGAAAACTATGTGAATTTAGATTTATTTATTATTTTTTTGTCAGACGTTGAACTTTTGATTTAATAATCTTGTTATTCATATGTGGAAATCTTGATTTGTATTCGATAATCTTGACATCTATATGCGAAAATTTTGATTTATATGCGAGAAATCTTGATATTCATATGCGAAAATTTGTATTTTACTTTACTATATAGATCTTCTACTCTTCTGGAGTACCAACCCATGTGGGCGAAATATTCCAGGGGCAATCGCTCACAACCGCCAGAGATCACCTGGGTCCTAAATATAACAGTGAGGTTATTTAACACGTCATTGATACTCTAACAAGATTTTGACATACATTCATTCAATTTGTGACATATATGTATATATCTTTCTTTCATTGGAATGGGAGGGGGGTGTACATAAGATCTAACACGCGATATATATCCACCGTTCTGGTGCCTGTGCTCACATCCACCTCCTAGGGGATGCTACAGGCTGGTGCATGTTGGAAACCGTAGGAGGGTCCAGTTTGCTCTGTACTTGCTCTTTAAACCAGGTAGCACGTAGGAGACAGGTGAGATGCGCAGAGATCTCTTCCCCCTTAGAACGTGATCACCCGTTCATGTCCAGGCACCTATGTCCACATAGGGCCCCCTGTGTTGCCCCTACGTTGGTAGTCAAACTGGCCGCCTCCCCAGTTCCCCACAAAAATTTGCATGCGACCCTTTCCGCCATATATGTAAATTTGCACCCTGTTTCTGATTACGATTAATAAATATTCAAATTTGTATCACTCTTGTTAATCCAGCTAGCTAAGCAGCCTATGAGGGATTACAGGGCAGCCACCCAAGCCTCGACATAGCTACTGGGTTTATTCAGCATATTAGGGCAAGGTCAACTATTCAATTCAGGCCAAATGTCTCACGGCTGGTAGTGCTGTATATTTATTAAAGTTTAATTTTAGCAGAGTAGCTCATCTAGTAAAATTTAAGACATCCGAGGTCAGGCCATGGTCAATGAAGTCAATTCTTTTATCAATTTTTAAAATTATGCATTTCACCTACAATCAATATGACTAAGTCCATGCGTACATCTAGCATGTGTACATCAACATTATCAAATACGAATCAAATATTATGGAATATAAATCGAGATTTATATATCGAATATAAATAACAAGGTTACCAAATGTAAATAAATAACAAGATTATCGAATATAAATCAAAATTTTCGCATATAAATATTAAGATTATCGAATATAATTAAAATTTTCTCATATGAATAACAAGATTATCGAATATGATTAAAGAGTTTCGTGTATAAATCAAGATTTGTATAATATTGCAACGTTTTACACACCGTAAGTGTATCTGTTCAATGCTGAATTTTTATATGCATGTAGTAGTACATGCAACAAAATATTGTCTGTATAATTGTCATTTGATAAAGCCAATTAAAGTTTATGTACCACAGTAAAACATATCTATGAGATACACATGCTATAGCTTAAATACCTTGTATACTGTTTTTAAAAATCATTTTAATTTAGATCATTTAAAAAAATAATAGCCACATTTTACGTTTAGCTAGACGTAGGTTGTGTACATTGACGTCGCGTCATTGCGCGACAAAATCACATGGGACATTTATTTGGACATGAAGTATCTTTTCGTTTTCCTAAATGGATGCGGGATAAAATGAAATGTTGTATATTCTATATAGTAAATTTTATGTACTTTCTGTAAGTTATATTCATTAAAATATTCGCGTTGGAATAATGCTTAGAAATAAGACATAAAATGGCAGAATTGTTTAAAAAGCGCGGTATTTGTAGAATAAGGACATTTCACTGGACACCGATAAAATCAATCTACTTCGTGGATATACCCAGACTTATATAATACTGACATACACTATGTTCCGCGATATATGTACATTATAGATGTAACAAGGGTAGTCAACTTCCCCCTGTATTAGGCATGCTACTGGTCATGATGGTTTGCATTTGCAGTCTATCTACAAACACAGGACACCACTGTCTTTGACATTCTTAAGGTCGCTATATCAATTCTATGAAATGAATGTTTAAAGTTTATGGTTTTTAGATAAGGACGTCACAATCATACACCAATTCTTACGTTATTTGGGACAAAATCAATCATTTTATTAATCTGTGGATAAAGCGTATGCGTATTTCATGTAACGCGGGACAGTGAAAAATGACATCTGCGTGTATATAACTCCGTTATTGCTAACAAAGTGCTTGTAAATTATATTTTATATAAGCTATTATCATTATTTATATATTTTCCTTGCCATTGATCTATAAGACTTTAATAATCCACAAAATATACATTTGTAAACACAGCGGAAGCATTTTCTAATGCACATGTGAAAGTAACACCAGGCCCCGCCGTCACCAAAATTTCCTTTTCTTCAACCTCAACCCTCAACTCAAATCCTTGAGGTTTCCTTAACTGAGATTTTCCTCAATTCGCCGTCACCAAACAGTCTGAGCACAGGGGCTAAGCCCGTTTTGGCCCCGAACTCTGTGGTACCATAAATATAGAAAGGGGTCTAACTCTGACACAGTTAAAAAACTAACCACTCGCTTCAAATGCCTAAAAAATCTTAAACTAGGTAAGCTATGCGTAGTTTGTCGTTTTTCTTGCATAGAATAATGTTTTAACTACTTGAATGCCAAATTTCAAGTCACTGGTTCTTAAAATAACAAAGATATACGTCATTGTTCTCTTGATTTCACTTGTTTATTTTTACTAGGACATTTACCGGTCCAGGTCACGGAGTCGTTTCTCGCCTATGACAGCAGTGAAATTCAGACTAGTATGGAAGATTTCGGACCTGTCAATTAAAATTTCACATCAATTATACGCTACTTACTTCCTCATATTTTAATAATGTTCTTCGTGTAGACGTTACACGACTTATTTTTCCTCAGCAGCTTAACTGTTGACAGGATCTGCCATTTTAATGAATACACTAAATACCCGAAATGTCTAAAACTTTAAAGTAGGGGAAATGGGTAATAATAATCTAAATGAAATAGAATAAACAAAAACAAAAATTTTTAAAAAAGCCAAGAAATAATGCTCAATTTCCTTCTCTAAGTGCAATATCACAAGAATAATGTTTTGATCAGTTTTAAGGTATTTGAGATTTTAAGTCTATCGGGTATTTAGTGCGTACATTAAAACTGCAGATCTTGTCAACAGTTGATGTTCCTGAGGAAAAATAAGTCGTGTAACGTCTACACGAAGAACATTATTAAAATATGAGGAAGTAAGTAGCGTATAATTGATGTGAAATTTTAATTGACAGGTCCGAAATCTTCCATACTAGTCTGAATTTCACTGCTGTCATAGGCGAGAAACGACTCCGTGACCTGGACCGGTAAATGTCCTAGTAAAAATAAACAAGTGAAATCAAGAGAACAATGACGTATATCTTTGTTATTTTAAGAACCAGTGACTTGAAATTTGGCATTCAAGTAGTTAAAACATTATTCTATGCAAGAAAAACGACAAACTACGCATAGCTTACCTAGTTTAAGATTTTTTAGGCATTTGAAGCGAGTGGTTAGTTTTTTAATTGTGTCAGAGTTAGACCCCTTTCTATATTTATGGTATCACAGAGTTCGGGCCCAAAACGGGCTTAGCCCCTGTGAGTCTGAGGAGTACCTCAGTTGAGGCTGAAAATTCACACTCAACTCAGTTGAGAAAGTACATGATTAATTTCGGGTGATTTCGCGGAATATTTTATGTAATGATTTTACGTAATAAAATTTCTCTCGTCTTCATTTGTGTTTTGTAAACATGGCTGAAACAGATATTCTAAGTCTGATTTCGGGTTCAAAGAGGAAGCGGGGGGCTAACTGGTCCACCGAGGAGGAGATCGTGTTGATCGAGGAAGTTTTGAAGAACGAAGAGAGGTTATTTGGAAAAATGAAAGGGGCGGGGATGAAGGGGAAACATGCAAAACTGAAAGAAGAGACATGGCAGTCTATAACAGACACATTGAATTCGTAAGTATTCTATATCTGCCTTCCACTTACCCCTTGCTGCTGATTAGTGATGAAACGATTGTCGCCGATGATCGATTGTCGGTCGTTCAGAGACCCACGATGCTACTAATCGATTACAAAATAAGAGTCGCCGACATTGTTGACCAAATAAAATCCGGAAATCACTTAAACTTTGTTCAAATTTTATTTTCTGTATGTCAAACCCGATCAAAAATAAGCAAAGAAAATGGCGGGAGATATGAAGGACGGTAACAACAATGACATTCGACAGTCAAAATAAAGGAGTCTATCTCTGATATCTTTGATACATTGATATTATAGATAAATTCCATTACTTGATATATTGGAATTCTGATTTATATACCAGTGAATAAATGAAACAAAGAAGAATTCAAATGTTGTTTCCATACATTTAATGATTCTGTTACATCTAATTTGAGGGGAAAACACTTAAATGCCAATTCCGATTATAATCGATTATTAATCGAGTACATGTGTCCGATTATTGCCGATAATCGATTGTTGTTTTAGGTCCGATTGCCCATCACTACTGCTGATGCTATTTTGATGATCAGACGATTCCGCAGCATTGCCTCCCTTAGAAGGTGTATACACAAAATTTATCCTAGTGTATTTCACCCCTACACCAAAATTAGAACCTACCGTATTCTTACTCTATTGAATTCTAAAATTCTTCAAACCCTCTTTGTACCAAATACTTGATTAATTGTTCAGCCTAACTTAACACTTACACTTTATATGATTCACATTTCACGATTTACGTATCTTGGAAAATAATTTATCGTGTTATTCAATTTGTTCTGTGTTATGACTGGTTAAAAGGAAGCACTATGCGCTACGCCCATCTCTCTTCTTTCGTAATTAGCAAGTAGAATCAGGGGATGTGGGACAATCCCAATTACTTTTTTCACATCTACCAGTGTCTGTTACTTTCACACGCACAGTACGACAAATTGGGTGGCCACCCCACCCCCCCCCCCTCCTTTTTTTCTAGACGTAATGAATGATATGAAAATGTAAAGATAAAGATGAAATGAACCCATGTTGTGAAGGGTGAATGTTGTCATCCCCTGTTAAGGGTTTGAAAATTATTTTTATGTTTTATAATTAATTTGTTTGCTTGTCACCCCCCCCCCCCCTCCCTCTTAAAAAATATCGGCGCCTGCTTAAAGTTCACCATGGCATCACCCTAAAAGAAAATTACATTACAGCACCCATGGCCCGTACTGTACGTACAATAACACAAACGTACGACAACTAGGCCTAGAGATAAGGCCTAAATTCATATGTGACAAATCTGTCAGCGTATGATCTAAATTGAACACCGTGAAATCATTAGACACAACAGAGATATGCACATACATGTACATGCTCGTTTATTATGGATTCGGAGGGCCTCGAAAACAATTATTGTCGTGTAAATGAAGATATAAATTTTGCAAAGGGGGTTACAATGTCATATAGTTTTAGATTATATACATATATTTTATTTAGATCATGACGACATCGATCGTATTCTTTCAGGTTTAAATAAATTATAAGGGAAACATAACAAAAATATGTGACTGTCAGTACATGTAGCACAAAAATTTGCATTTTATTGTATAGGAGATTCAATATGTCTACCCGTCATTAATGATCAGAAATCACACAAAAGAAATGGCCTACAATAGATACATTGAAAGTTGGCAACAAGATTTAACATCATAATCTGTAATATTTGCACGGGAATTACTAAACGACTGTGTGTCATAACGCAATGTGTATGCAGAGTTTACGACTTCGCGATGTATATATAACTATAAGCATTTTCTCTTCCGATCGTTGTTTTGTATAGAACCGGCTTGTTTGTATTATTGCGATTCGTTTGTTGCTGTTTTTTTAATTCTAAATTTTTGTTGTTTGCTTTCAAACAATCAGTCTTAATACTGTCTACAAAATTCACCAAAATGCCATCGGGTTCGTTGAATGTGTGATAACGTTCGTGACTCGTGAATAACGTTTCTAACATTATTTGACGTGGTATGGGTAATTACCTTAAACTCAATGATATGCGAAAATCAATATTTCCTAACTGAGCTGACATGTGACAGATAGACAAACGATAACCGTCTCAATGAGTGAACAATTCTCAACGGGATGTGAAACAAACAAACAACTGGTAATCCTAATTGTTCGCGAACAATTAGAGGGCTTTCCACCTACAAGGATTTAAAAAAGATATTTAAGAATATTTAAGATGATGTCAGAAACTCAAAAAGACCTTGAAAATAAAAATAATAATGTTCGTGATGACCTTGACCTTTGACCTTGACCTCATTTTGAAGGTCAAAGGTCATCGGTCTTAATGCAAGTGATCCCATGTCTCTATCTATATTAATGTAAAAACCTATAAGCTTAAAAAATGTTAATCAATAATGTTAATGTTAATCAAGACATTCAGGGGCAATAATTTGTTTAGGGGTTTTCGGTTACTTTCGGTTAGCTTCTCAATACTAAAAATACTTTGAAAGACTTTGAAAATGGAAAAAAAATTATGATGACCTTGATCTTTGAACTTGACCTCATTTTGAAGGTCAAATGTCATCGGTCTCAATGCAAGTGATCCCATGTCTCTATCTATATCAATATAAAAGTTATAGGCTTAGATAATGATATTCGAGACTTTCAGGGGCAATAATTATGCTTAAGGGTTTTCGTATCCCTTTGATTAATTTTTCTTAGCAAGAGGGTTTTACTGTGAATTCATTAGCGAAGGTTTCGTGTCTCTATGACTTTCCGTTAAGCAGGAGTAGCGATAACAAGGTTTTCAACGCGAGTCTCCGAAATTCACAGAAGGGTCAAAGTCAAAGTTATAATGCATACTATCAAAACCAATCAAGAAGTCAATATTTACCCATATAATATTTCAACGCTATCTTAAGCAGGAAAGAGAGTATAAAAAGTGCTTTTTTTTTCCTCTTTTCTGATGACCTTGACTTTTGACCTTGACCTAATTTTCAAGGTCAAAGATCCTATTCCAGTTGGTCCCATGTCTCTACGATAAACCGTTCTCAAGTTCGACATGTTTTACGAATAAATCCCAAAACATAAAGAGGCATTAACTCCCTTTAGGGGACACCAAATCCCTTCATTTGAAATTCTTCGCTTCTACTAATTACCCTCTATGCTTTCGAAAAGGTTTCATCCTCCTATCATTTACGGTTAAAAAGTAGAAGCGATAACAATGATTTCTGCGAAAGGTCCAATAACTCCGTAAGGGGTCAAAGTTCAATTACGCAGGGTGAAATGTATTTGTTTCTCAAGAAGTACAATATGATAGACTATAAAGTTTTTAGATAAGTCTTAAGACGAAAATTTTTTTTTGACGGTAGGAAAATAATAAACAGAACAATATCAATAGGACTTTCCACAGAAAGGTGGAAAGCCCTAATAAGGAAATGATAACAATATACTCGAATTTTCATTAGAAAACATGTACTAATGCAAGAGTGGCTAGGGCTATTCTATGAATAGCAACAGGTGATTTCCAATAAAGACCGATGTCTATGGCATGCCAAATTCACAAAAATGAGCTAAACATAGTTTCACAGTTGATAAACTAGGTTTATCGACTGTAAACTATAATTTACGAACCGTAAACTATAGTTAACGACGTTAATCTATATTTCACATATGTAAACCATAGTTAACAGATAATCTATGTTTCACAAGCGTAAACTACAATTAACAATGAAAATAATCATTAGCGATTGCAAAACATAGTTTATCTGATAAATACGGTTTCACGATTGTAAACTACGGTTTACAAGTCTGATAAATATAGTATCACAATTTGTGAAACTAGGATTAACAATTGTGAACTATAGTTAACGAATGTAAATTATAGTTTACAAATGTGAATCTGTATTTATCAGCAAAATCAATTATTTACGTTTATTTAACGACAGATAAACTTGGATTAGCATTTGTAAATTATAGTTTACAACCGTTAAATATAGTTTTACGGATGAAAACTATAGTTAACGAATCGTTAACTATAGTTTACAGTTCGTAAACTATAGTTTACAGTCGATAAACTTAGTTTATCAACTGTGAAACTATGTTTAGCTCATTTTTGTGAATTTGGCGTGCCATAGATGTCGGCTAAATATATCTTCCTGTTCAATAACCCCCTCATTAACGAAAGTACTGTAATATAATTTCATACGCCGTTTGGTAAATTAATGCCAATCGCTTGCTTCAAATCAAAGACTTACGTACAATCCATCAACTCTTTTCCCAAACCTATTGTCCAGATAGGTGTCCCCGGAGTTAAAATCGTAGAAATTACATAACAATGTAGAGGCGGTTGTGTCTGTATAGCCTAATACATATATTATAATATTTATGGGATACGTCTAACAAATAAAAGGAATTCGATGCATTATTTTATTCCCGGAATATTTGGGGCGGGTTTTTTCTTCTTCTCGTGCATGTAGATCAATCTAAAATAAATGAATGGAAACCAAATAAATGACACTGTGTACTTTTTAATTCATTCAGCAATAAATCTCACAAATTGTGACACTATTTATTTTATTCCTTAAAGGAAATTTATATACTTTCCAAACATCATATGATTAAATTGTCAATAATATTTGAATACAATGTAGATTTCCTTTTGAAAAGAGTCTGTAAGAAATATATATCACTTTCATCCATAACTGATAATACTCTAATGAGTACTATAAATAGTGTAGGACTGATACATGTAGGAAACTAGTATCCTAGGCTATTGTTACACTTTACTGTGGACAATAAGAGTATGGAAACAATAAGCTATTTCATTGATACACTCTACCATGGACAATAGGAGTATGATGGCAATAAGCTAGTCTATTGATATACTTGACCACGGACAATAGGAGTATGATGGCAATAAGCTAGTCTATTGATACACTTTACCACGGACAATAGGAGTATGATGGCAATAAGCTAGTCTATTGATACACTCTATCGCAGACAATAGGAGTATGATGGCAATTAGCTAGGCTATTGATACACTCTACTGAGGACAATAGGAGTACAAAACCAAGAAGCTGGGATATTGATACTCTCTACCATGGACAATAGGGGTATGAAACCAATAATCTAGGCTATTGATCACTCTACCGTGTATTACAAGGTGGGAACTCCTATTTTAATATTTTGCAGTATCACTCTGCAATGAACAAATTTTATTATTTTCTTAATAGCAACGATTGTTATCATCATAATGTAATTTTGCACACATTTTGTTTTCATTTAATTGCGATAAACTACTTTTTCTTCTTGACCACTCTTTCGCTGAAGATTTTAATGGGTATAGTTTTTAGGTCACCTGAATCATCCAGGTGACCTATGATATTGGTCTGCGTCCGTCATCGTGCGTCGTTCATCGTCCATCAACAACTTCTTCCCAGAAACTACTGGGCAAATCTTGATCAAATGGTATTTAGTATCTGTAGGTGAAAGAGACCGGAAATTGTCACTTTTTATGACCCCCCACCTTAATCTTGGAGTAAAAACTGTAAAATTTATATATTCCTTTAGAAATCTTTCTCTTTCCTCCTGGGCATCTAACTGAGAAAGTGGGATTATAGTACTAATGAGCAAGGAAGATAAAATTGTAAATTTCATGATCCCCCGGTCAGGGGTTCTGACACCAGGGCGTGGCCAAACTTACTATATAGTGTTTATGTGTAAAACATTTAATAAAATAGCATCTTTACTGCTATTGATACTAAATCAAAACGAAATATATATTTAGAAAGAGCATGTAGTCCTCTACTAAATTGTAAATTTGATGATCCCAGGGTTTGGTATCAGGGTTGGGCCAAAATCGTCATTATTTAATGTGTGAACAATAGACATATTTAACTTCTTGATAAATATCATTCCAATTCTTTTCAAATTTGGTATGAAGCATCTTCGGAACAAGGGGGGGGGGGGGGCATAAAATATAAATTTCAGAATTCCTGCACCCCTTGGGCCCTAGGAGCGGGGCAAAACTGCCCAAAATTAAACAATTTTCAAAAATCTTCTCTACAACCACACATGTTTTAAGAAAAACAAAATGCATAATGATGTAGAGTGGGAATGTCTTTACCAAAATTGTAAATTTCATGATCCCTGGGGTAGAAACTCTGACCCCAAAGCGGGGCCAAACTTACTATAATAGTGTTTATGTGTGTCACAATTTGTTCATAGTAACTTATTTTGTCCATAATTATGCACCATAACCTGTATGAGAGAGTAACAATATTTAGGCGAGAGTGAGGTCACGTGTTTTGTAAAACCAGTTCTATAGGGTGGGTCAGTTCAACACAAGTCGTCGAGAAGGTGTGTCCTTCAAACAGAGAGCGCTCAAGTCATGTCTGTGTGGACCTGTGTGGTCATATGAATGACCTGTGTGGTCATATAATTGTCCTGTGAAGTGGTACCGTTCTGTATGTTGATGGTACCGTTTATTCTGTGTGAAAACCTGTGTGGTCATAGAACTGTCCTGTGTGGTGGTGCTATTCTGGGTGTTGATGGTGCCGTTTTTTCTGTGTGGAATCCTTTGTGGAATAACAGTGACCTCTGATGTGTACTCATTGAGTCGATTCGCGTAGTCCGTGTACTGGTTCTGTCTGCTCGTACTGCATGTGAGTGTTTTTCCAATCTCCAGTCAAAATTGTGGCAATGTGTAAAACACTTTTAAAAATAGCATCTTCTTTAGTGTTATCGAAACTAAATTGAAACCAAATGGATGTTTAGAAAAAGCAGGTAGTCCTTTACCAAAATGGTGATGATCCCAGGGGTAGGGGTTTTTGTATTTGGGTGGGGCCAAACTTAGTATATAGTATCCATGTGTATATTTGCTGATACTGCATACCTTTTAATAATGCATACTTCGGAATAGCAAAATAGGTTCCACAAAAAATGGTGAATTTCACAACCCAGGGTTTTGACTCAAGGATGGGTCCAAATTAGTCATATCTTTTCATGTTTTAATGTCAATACACCTATCATATGATGTAAAGCCTTTCATCGGTGTATGCATTTTTTAGGGTATTAAAGTTTTAAGAACACATCTTGTTTTATACTGTTGCTGAACATTAAAAGTTAGCTTAGATATTCAGAACAAGACAGTTTTTTCTAGATTTTATAGCCCTTGGGAGTAGTGATACTTTTTCACTAGTACTCAGGTAACCGATAAGGCCTCTGGGCCTCTTCTCTTTTTTTTCAGAATCTGGAATTTTAAAAAAATCTAACACAATGGAAGTCGTAGGATCTCTGAAAAATTGAATTCCCGTATTCAAGTTTTGTCCCATTCTGTAAAAGAAATAATTGAGATACTAGGTGTATTAGGTGTATTATAGTAGAATTCATTATACTATTTCTTAACAATTTGACAATGAAATGTATACAAGATACTTATTCATTTGTTTGATCTCAATTTGACATACTGTTATAGTCAAATAACATCCAGGAGCATATTCAATTCTCATATGTGGAGAAAAATGCCAGATAGGTAGATAGATAGATAATACAGCTTTGGTATGGATTTAAAACAAAAATTCCCCAAAACAAGGAATTTTAGCTCTTTAATGTCCTATGTAAGAAAAGCTGTGTCACAACTGGTATTAACTTACCCTGTGCTTCCGGGGCCTCCGTGGCCAAGTGGTTAGAGCATCGCGCTTAAAATCACACGGCCTCTCACCTCTGTCGGTGCGGGTTCGAATCCCGCTCTCGCCGGTAAGTGAGAAAGCTTCCCAGTTTACTTTCGGAAGGTCGGTGGTCTCTTCCCAGGTGCATTGTATCTGGGTTCTCTCTTCCACCAATAAAAACTGGGCGCCACAATATAACTGAAAAATTGTTGAGTGTGGCGGAAAACATCAATCAATCAATACCCTGTGCTTCCATTTGTCATTATATTGGACAGATCCGCTTTAGTAGGATCTTCAGTGACCAATCTTACTATCCCGGCCAACCCACAAAGATGACCAAGCTTCCTATAATGAAGAGGTCCCACAGACAGGCCCAGGCAAAGCCCACAGCACTCGCCATCCCATTCTGTCATCTACCTTCCAGCTACCCACTCCCACTATGTACACAGTTAAGGGGTCCAGCAATCCCGTACAGTGGAAAGCGGTCCTAGTACCTTTGAAAATGGCTCATATCTTTCTGGAGGAGAACAAAACAAAACAACCCAACAGTTTCAAAATGAATGGCTCCCACCAGCCATATACCTCAAATCACTTGACTCAAAATGAGAATATGATAAGGACGCTGACACAGAAACTACAGTGACGGTTGATTGAGACAATCTGGAACCCACATCAAGGATTGCGCAAATACAGAAGGAGAGAGTGGGCGTGGACATTGAATGTAAACTGTTTGTTACCAGCCGCACTACTCTAAGGAACCACCCGAAAAGATGATGGAAGACCCACAATCTAATCAAAATTAGATCCTTTGATCCGCTCATGTATATCGCTACACAAGTAGCGATATATGTGAGCAGATCAAAGGATCTAATATTAATTAGATTGGAAGACCCACAAATTGCGCCGTGTTACATGTATGTATCGAACAATTTAGAAGTATTCTTCGTGGATTGCGACGTCGAATTTTTTGGAATTATTCTACATTTTATGAAAAATGGATCTCAAAACAATAATTGCCATTTAGCAAGTGACCCCATTATTCCTGGGAAACTACATATAGAGGTCATGTTCTCTGGACTCGACAAACTCACAAACATTGTAGGAACTCCGATGTGCGTGGCAATAATGGGATATAACGCATTTCTAGAAGAGTATGAGCTATAACTGTATGGTAAACTGTACCACATGGTATATATATATATATATATATATATATATATATATATATATATATATATATATATACGTATATGAATGGTTGCAGTGCATTTTTGTTAGTTTCATTATTCATGATTTCATATAGTGTTCAATATATACAGGAACAAGTGAAGATAACGAATAGTGATCAATCTCATAAATCCTGTAACTCCATTTACCTGATCAAGATATAGGGCTCACGACAGGTTTGACTGGTCGACAGGGGATGCTTACTCCTCCTAGGTACCTGATCCCACCTGATGCGTCCAGGAGTCAGTGTTTGCCCAACTCTCTATTTTGTATTGTTTATGGGAGTTATGAGATTGATCACTTGTTCGTTATCTTCACCTTTCATAAAGAATACAAAATTATAAGAAGGACAAACATGGATCCTTGGACATACTAGAGGTGGGATCGGGTGCCTAGATCACACCCACCGTGAGCCCTATATCTTGATCAGGTAAACGGAGTAATCAATAATCAAAATCAGTATAATTTCATGTGAAAATGGCCTAACAATTGGTATGAAACGCCACAACTTTCGACCTAGTGATAGCGTATATTTGCAAATTAGATCAAACTAACTACAGAATTTACGAAACGCTGACCTCAAACGAGACTGCCGAAACCCCCGTAACATCAACTCATTTGCCAGCAGCATCCTGCCATTTATAAAAAATAGTCAGACGCAGAACTAAGAGACACAAATACCATACGCAGGAGAAAATGGAATATTGTCACACACATTTGGTAAGTTGATGAAGAATCTTGAGTCATCTCATTTGTTATAAAAATGTGCCGTTAGCCTGCTAATATCCATGTCCAACAAAATATCCAAACATAAAACAGACACGGAAGCCTCTATACCTGCCTTTCCTAAAACCAGATATCAATACATGTAGTGTTTCTACCAAAGCTTAACCATCTTTTTATTACTTTACCACACCCCAAACAAAATGTTATATGTATGTTTACAAAAGAATTTAAATTTATTTGGGAATCAAAGTGATCAATTAAAGAGATCTGTAGTTACTCAGAAATATACAGTAGGGTCTAAACATGGTTGATATAAACAACTTTTTGATATCTTTAAATTGTTCTTGGTTTAAGAGACTTGTAAATGGTGGACAGGCTTGGATAAATATTTTTGAATGCATATATGGTTGTGATGTTGTAGCATATCTGTTTGATTTTGGTGATGTATATGTGTTAAACCTGGCAAAGACTGCAACACATACTTTTTGGAAGGATGTACTGGAACCGTGGCTATATGTAATTACTAAACTTATGGACATGATACATGCACATAATTAAAAATTCCTTGTTATTCCAATATGGTTTAACACAAGAATTAAAGTCGATAAAAAGAGTTTGTTTATCAAATTGTATATGAAAAAGGTGTTAAAAATTGTTGATGATTTTCTTGATGAAAAGGGTTTATTCCTGTCAAAAGAAAATTTTGCAAAGAAATTCGATATTGAATATGCATGTTGTATGCAGTACAATAGTGCTATTAGTGCAATTTCTAAATTTATGAGTCCCGTGGGGTCCGGGTTAGAATAGGTCCTCAGTACCCCTTGCTTGTCGTAAGAGACGACAAAATGGGGCGGCCCTTCGGTTGAGAGTACCGTGTCACAGCAGGTGTGGCACAATAAAGATCCCTCCTTGTTCAAAGCCATAAGCGCCGAGCATAGACCCAAATTTTGCAACCCTTCACCGGCAATGTTGGCGTCTCCATATAAGTGAAATTTTCTCGAGAAGGACGTTAAACAATATATGTACAATCAATCAAAGTTTATGAAAAAATGAGCTTTTCGAAAGAACACATTGTTAAAGTGTATGGACCTCATTTTCCTAGGTATTCTAATCTTATTTAACGTACAGAAAAATGCTCAAAATATATTTATAGTTGTTTAAATTCTTCAAGTAACACACTATCATCTGTTAAATATGGAACTCAAAAATATTTTAACGAGATTGATTATGTTAATGTAACGACATTTTTAGAATTTGTTTTAAGGTATCTAACGATTCCAGAGTCCAATGGCTACAGTAAAGAATATTACATAGAATTCTGCAGTCACAATGGCTACAGTAGAGAATATTACATAGAATTCTGCAGTCACAATGGCTACAGTAGAGAATATTACATAGAATTCTGCAGTCACAATGGCTACAGTAGAGAATATTACATAGAATTCTGCAGTCACAATGGCTACAGTAAAGAATATTACATAGAATTCTGCAGTCACAATGGCTACAGTAGAGAATATTACATAGAATTCTGCAGTCACAATGGCTACAGTAGAGAATATTACATAGAATTCTGCAGTCACAATGGCTACAGTAGAGAATATTACATAGAATTCTGCAGTCACAATGGCTACAGTAAAGAATATTACATAGAATTCTGCAGTCACAATGGCTACAGTAGAGAATATTACATAGAATTCTGCAGTCACAATGGCTACAGTAAAGAATATTACATAGAATTCTGTAGTCACAATGGCTACAGTAAAGAATATTACATAGAATTCTGCAGTCACAATGGCTACAGTAAAGAATATTACATAGAATTCTGCAGTCACATATTACTTGAAAAATAGAATAATCGATAACGATATGTGTCTTTTCCAACTTTGAAACTATTGAACATGTTTTTCACTGTGTACAAAGATCAAATTTCTGTGGAATCATCTTAGTATTCAAATATACAATGCCACTTCAAAGAGAGTAGGTTTTAATATAAACGATGTAATTTTTGGTGAATTATCGTTTCAGAATTCCAATGCAGTCATTAACTTTCTAATTATCTTTACCAAACATAACATTTTTTATTGTTTGAAAAGTAATACAGATCCAAATATTAAGGGTTTGTTGAACCACTTGAAAATAAATTATTGTGTTGAAGAACATTATTTCGTGACACCTTGACATACACGACAACAAACAGTATAGAACAGAAAACCCATTAGGGTTACCAGGTATATCTAAATATAAGGAGAAATTATGTTTGGAGTGCTTGTCATGGCAATTTAATAGATATATTACAGAAAATACAAATATGGAACGATGAACAAATGGCAGCATATGAATTAAGCATAGAGGTACCATCATGGACCGGGGAGCCTGGAAAAAGGAGTACCCCCGGCACAGCAAACTATGCAAAATTATTCCAAATGGAACAATGGACAAAGTAACTTGACCCATCCTCTACACACTACACGGGGCGGTAATTTTGCAGTCCTGCAACTTATTCATAGACAAATGGTACTAAAATTGAAATGTTTTCCTGCTCTTAAAGTTATTTAGATACAAAAATATGCGAAATTAATTTGTTTCCTTAAAGCAAAAATGGTGTTTATTAAGTACAAATGGAACCAAAATCAGCAAACATAAGAATTGATAACTTAAATTGGAGGTATGAACCCGAATATACAGCAGGTCCTAAACCAATTTAGTAATCAACACAAATGGTACTGCAAATTTGAGCATGAATGGCACCATAAATTGACATGCAACAAGCACAAATGATGCTGCAATGGAACATGATATTAGAATGGCACAACTGGTACCAGAAAATAGACACAGAAGCACAGAAACTTGTGACAAAGATAGCATGGGGATGTAATCACCATACTGATGAAGGAAATGTTGGTAAAGAAATGTTAAACTTAATAAAAATGATCCATTACATTTGTCAAGGTATTGATAAAAAATACTATTGCCCAAGTCAGATAAATGGTCCCCATCCCCTCTAAACAAGGCCTGTTGTTGTGGACTAATGTCTGGATAGCTTATAGAAGCTCCGCTCCCCTGAACTTGCACAAGAACTGTTAATCTGACGTCTGCATTTTTCACCTTCTGAATTTGCAATGCAAAATATGTGACCAAATAATAGCTGTATGGTGGAGTACCTGATCAATATGTGCTATAGTGGATTTAACGAATTTTGAAGGCCTTTAAGTGTGCTATGAGATTGACCAATATTGTACCCCCACAGCGAATAATGTGGCTTACCAACAACAAATGAATTGTTAGGTATACCTCTTCCCATGTCACAAAATAATGGACGAATCGAGTGGAAGATGATCTTGATTCAAGTACCGCGCATATAGATGGGCCTAATGAATAACCAATGATCCAAAATGGCATCTAAATATCAAATTACAATTATTGATGAAAAGGCATGAACATTAATGAAATGAAGTAAATAAGGAATTGGAATTTACTGGCACACGGCTAACACAATTCACCGTAACATATAGTCAGAAATTATCTCTATAATGGCGTTATGTAAGACTTGAAAGCGGCAGAGTGCCACCTTCCCATCCTCTGAATAGCCTTTCACCTCCAATCCGAAATGAATGAGTTTTAAATGTAATTGATTGAATATGCAAAAACTGCAGCGCTTTTTTCAACATGGATGAAAACTGATATTGAGTTAATGGTTTGGCGTTGATGTGAGATATGTAAGACACATTTTGTATTGGAGTACATAAAGCCAAATAATACTGTAAAGATTGAAACAACAAAATTGGATCTTTGGACCCGAACAACAATTGGTCAGCTTTAGATGTGTTTTTAAAAATTGAAAGGGTATCGTTTGAAAAAGTCACATGATCCACACCCAAAGCCACCACTTCGCTCACAATCAATAATGAAAAACGCTAATGTAAATGCAGGCCATAATAGTACTACCTCAAGCATGGACTAACACATATGTGGCAAAACATTGATGATTTTTGACAATAAACACAATGTGATGGGCTTCCTAATATCATGAAATACCTTAGATTTTAGTAACCAGCCATTGATTTCTTCACAATAAAAGAGTCAACTTGATTTTTCCAGCTATGTAGATTAACAAGAAAACTAAGTCCTGATAAATAACAGTTGGCTGTAGCAAAGCAAAGTCACATTCAGAGAGATAACCTATAAAATTGATAACATGATCTACAGGAGGAGACCAAACTTCCTTAACTAATGATCCCTGCCTAAATTTGTGAAAACACTGCAATCCCTGACGATATACCCTAGTTGTGTTTCAAGAAACACAGGCCTGTAACAGAACATCTATAGTTGCTGAATAACAGTTCAAAACTGCATAGGAACCAAAGGTGGATACGAGTCTGCCCATGGAGCTAATTGATGAAATCTGAACCACTGAAATCGACAAATAATATCTGCAATTTTATTTTTCAAATCTGAAATGTGCTGAGCCCGAATTTGTATATTAAACTTGGGGGTTTGCAAGACCAATAACCGAATTAAAACCATAATTCTCTTGCTTTTGGAGGATTTGTGATTAATGATGGGAACCAATGCTAAATTGTCAATGTGAAGAACAAGGTTTTTATCCTCCAAATGTTCAACCCAGATCATAACCCCCATTACAATAGGAATGAGTTCTCAAAGAGAAATGTATCTGTACACCTCCTCCTGCCGATCAGCAGGCCAATGCAACCAAGCCCAATGCCTACCAAACACTACACCACAGCCATGGAAACTCGAACTGTCAGAATAAAACTGAAATGTATCACCTTCACACCAAATAAGACCAGGGAAATGTGTATGCCCATTAAAATGACTGAGAAACTGAATCCACATAAACAAATCCAACCTTATCCCTGTTGATACCTTTCCGAAGTGAAATGATTTTTAACTCCAGAAAAATAACCATACTGTATATCCTGGTACTAAAAGCCCTACCTGCTAGCAATGGCTTAGTTACAAAAACAAGCCCTCCTGAAATGATTGCATTTCTTTCCGTGTTACTTTTTGTTGACTGAAATACAGTGTAAATTTTGTCCAAATTTAAATATCAACTCATTAAACTTATCGTCTGGTACAAAAATAGTCATAGCAACAGTGTCAATTCCTAAACCTAAAAAAGTCAAACGATTCGAATGCTCTTCTTGGGTTTTTTAAAGAAGCCAATGGAATTCCTAGCTCGAAATACAAACCTTCAAACTAACTCATCAATTCCAAGCAATCAGATGAATTAGCATTGCTCATGAACATAAAATCATCTAAATATTAAACAATAGAATGCAATTGAGACCTACGTGATAATATCCGATGTAGAAATGTAGAAAATTTCTCAAATAAAGAGCAAGATAATGAACAACCTATAGGTAAACATTTATCCATGTAATACATGCCAGCATGTCTAAACCTTAATAAACAAAAACCCTGTGGGCAGACTAACAAAAGACGAAAAGCATGGGTAATGTCAATTTTTACTAACAAAGCGCCCTGATCCTTAGTAGAAATTAATGAAATAACGTCATTAAATGTAGAATAATTGATTGAACAAATATCAGGATCAATGAAATCATTAACACTGTTACCTGAAGGGTAAGACAAATTGGTGATCATTCGACAACCGCCCCATATCTCCAGAACTAAACCTATAGGGTTGCAACGCAAATTCAATATGGGGGGTGTAAAAATGCACCCAATATTCTAACAAGCCTAACCCCTTTATCAATATGTTCTTGCACTTTAAATGTATATTGATCTGCTGAAATCATGTTCTCAAACTCCACCCTCCTCGGTGTGATAAAATGTAAAGAAAAACTAAACCTAAAGCCCAAAGATAAATAATAAGTGTCCTGTGCATTTGGATATGAATATAACTATTGTTGAAATTTTTCACGTACTGAGATTAACCGTGGGTTGCTGGAGAGTCTCAGGAGGTGTGGATGCACTCATATTGAAAATGGGTTCAGAAACTCCCTGGAAAGCCTCCGGAGCAGTTGCGAATGAACTTTAATGTTGCGTCTGTGCTGTCCTCAAAGTTCTTGACGATTGTATAGTTGGATCCGCAATCTGGACACCACGCTGTCTTGGTCTGTGTACATTTTAAGACGTTTTCCCTTGTAATAAGGGCTCTTTGACTTTGAAACTCAATTAGCCCGAAGCATTTTTTCGAACATTTCGACTAATTCTTTTGAATAAACTCTGAATACAAAAACAAGCCAGCCAATAATGGAGCACAAAATGTGACCATGGAAATTCTCATAGACTTTTGGAAGACTTGATCATCAAAGATCACGCAAATATCGGCAATGAGGAAGACAAGAATCTTTAACATCAACTTCAGAGTACTTGTTCGTAGAATTAGAGTGGTGTTTAACAAAGTAATTTTTCGGATGACTGAACAAGGAAAATGAACATCTCCGTGTTCCATTTTTTTATTACCGAAACAGCTGTCTATAATATGAACATCTATTTCTCATACAAATTAGATGCCTTTAATTTACGAGAAATACTTGCATTAAATTCGGGTGCGGGATAATGGGGTCCCAATAAATAATGTAAAACTTATACGGTACCAATTTTGATGCACCAGATGTGCATTTCGACAAATAATGTCTCTTCAGTGATGCTCAACCGAAATGTTTGAAATCCGAAATAACAATGAAGTATTAGAGCTATTATAGCCAAAAACAGCGTGCCAAGAAAAAAGAAAAAGGTGGAGTCAAATTCGTCTAAGGATAAGAGCTGTGCATGAGGGAGATAATCCTTAATTTTGAAATGAATTTCTAAATTTTATAACAGCAATTAAATATACATCCGTATTTTCAAGCTAGTAACGAAGTACTTAGCTACTGGGCTGTAGAGACCTTTGGGGACTAACAGTCCACCAGCAGAGGCCTCGACCCAGGGGTCATAATGTAAAACTTATACGGTACCAATTTTGATGCACCAGATGCGCATTTCGACAAATAATGTCTCTTCAGTGATGTTCAACCGAAATGTTTGAAATCCGAAATAACAATGAAGTTTAAGAGCTATTATAGCCAAAAACAGCGTGCCCAAAGAAAAAAAAAGAAAAAAAGGTGGAGTCAAATTCGTCTAAGGATAAGTATAAATGTGCATCACATCGGGGTCGGCCTCCTTTCTGATGCTGCCTTCAAATAGAGCAGTCGAAGAAATATTTTGAGAAATATCTTTTTGTGATAGCCATTGTAGTATGGCATCCGTTCAAAAAAATTAGTTCGATCGATATTATATAACTAATTATCTATTAATCACATTCAGATTTTCAGAATGTTAGACAATCAATATGTACGGATGGTTGTAGATTGTCTAATTACATATTATGTCGGTATGATTGTACCGCATCCACAGTAACGTGGTTTCATGAAATTATATGTGACTTTTAATTGTTCAGGTATATTCATCTATTAAGGTGATATATAGGTCTAGGCCTAGTGCGTCTTCAAAAAATACCCGGTTGGGCTGAAACTGGTAATTCACAGATCCGCGGCCATCATCTACCTTCTAAATTGTTATAATTTCGTCTGCTTATTTCGTTTGAAATATTTGGAGGTGAGTGAATTTTATTAAAATAATTGTATGTGTCGCCTAGCTGCTTTAATATAGTAGATAGTTGACTCGCATGGATCATGTTATCCGGCGTTCGCCTGTTGAGTCATACTTTGATAATAAAAACGGACTTTCACAGACAAGACATGCAGAGTATCGGCTTTTCACCATAACAGGTGCATAGATCGTCTATCATATTGGGGACAGAAAGGGAAGTTTTATGAGTCTTTATTACTAAATTGTTTCAACCCCCCTCCAAGGCTTCCATTGCTTGAAAAAATGGGAGCTCTTCCTCCACTACATGGGTTCAAGTCTTAAATTTGAAGCTGTACATACTTCTTAGTTCTTGTTCACCACTCTATAATAATAGAAACGTCAAAATAAATAAAACTAAAGAGTTTTAATTACTTCCCAAGACCCCCCCCCCTTCCCAATCTATTATACGTGTCTGATATATTGTATCTATTAAAAAGAAATGAAATATAGAAGATTAACTTAACGCTGTTTTTATTTCGAGTGATCGAGATCCCTCCAGGAAGAGGACCATCTGTAAACGTGGAAAACACAGTTGCGTTTAAGCATAAAGGATAAGAGCGTTGTATCAGAGCTGTGGCTGGACCAATTACAGGAACACGATCAAAATATCACATGCCTGATTGTGACGTTTGATCATCACTCTTGGGACAAGCAACATTTTTCTATACCAAGGGTGCAACCACATGCAGTTTGTTGTCTCTGGATGGCCAACAGGTACAAGTTGCATATACAATTGCATATACATATATAGGAATTTCCATCCCTGGTGATAATAGTGTATTCTTTAACATTATCATTGTCTAGCAATGTGTCTCAAATTCAAGTACATTGTGCATTGCTTTTATCGTTGAGATTCTTTGCAGACAGTGATATAGTTGAAGTGATAAATTAAAGGGGAGTTGTTTTATTTACTGTACATAGCTTTTCTTTACATTTCATCCTGAATCAGTTCGGTGGCTGTTAAGATACATGCATTGTGTTCGATTGATTGTATATTCTTTAACGTCCTTCTCGAGAATAGTTCACTCATATGGAGACGTCACCATTGCTGGTGAGGGGCTGCAAAATCTAGGCCTATGCTCGGTGCTTGCAATTCCGTGGAGATCCGGGTTCCAAACATAAACGTCAATCATAGGAGTAAATTTTGCAGCCCTTCACCGGCAGTGGTGACGTCTCCATATAAGTGAAATATTCTCGAGCTGGACGTTAAACAATATTCAATCAATCGGCCTTTGAGCAGGGAGGGACACGTTCTGTGACACGGGACCTCGTTGGGTTTTTTTTTTGGGGGGGGGGGTGCGGTCTCATCCAAAGGACACCCCCCCCCCCCATTTAGTCGCCTCTCACGACAAGCAAGTGGTACTGCGGACCTATTCTAACGCGGATCCCCATGGGACTCGAGTGGGTGCTGTTAGGGTAACATGGTGCTATGGGTTTGAAGATGCATCATGAATAGTCTTATATTCTGATCACATTGTCAATGAATCAACAATTTGTTATTGTTTATATACTCCTCAACAACCCACTAACACAATGTTGGTCATGGCTTTCAATTATAATTACCATGTGATCTATGTAATTTGGCATTATATAGACACAAGTGTAGTGGGGAGCTTCCACAATATTTTGTCCCCAAATTATTTCAAACATTCGACAATGTATTGGGACCCATCATAGCTGTCTTGCTATTTTCAATAAGAAAACATTGGTTCAGGTCATAATTTTCAACATTTGTATTGCGTTTTCTCTTGAATTAAAGTTTACTGGTCCCATCCTAGTTTATATACCGTTATCTACATTTTACAAGTTGGAATGGTTGAAATATTACCAAATTAGGACAGGGACCTCTTAGGCAAGCTGGCTGTCGAAGTGCTTTTCAATTGATTCGGGTTCATTTAGGAATCTGGTTATCAATTTTTCAAATACTGTTTTTGCTATTTTGATAAATGCATCCCAATAGATTGCATAAGTAGTCCTAAATCTGGGAACTTTTTTTTACATCAATAACAAAGTGTAAGGCTAGCTTGGAAACCTTTGATCATTACCTGGATAATCTAATTTCTGTCGATAAGGTGGAATTCATGTAGTGCCACTTTGGTGAGTTTGATTGAATTGCAAGTTTGAGTGAATTAAGCGTAAGATCGTGAGTTTTTAATTGATGCAGTTGAGATTACCATTTGCGTTAATATAACCCAGGTGAATTATAGTAAATATGGTTTAATTTCAATGGGATGGGGGGAAAGTTCTTAAGAAGTCCCTATTTGGAACCAATTTTCCTTGCAAATCAATTCGATCAAGCAGATTGATTGATTGTGTCTTGCTTGGCGTCCCTCTCGAGAATTTTTCACTCATAGGGAGACGTCACCAGGACCGGTGTGGGGCTTCAAAAGGCCTATGCTCAGCGCTTGCGGCCATTGAGCAGTGGGGGTTCTTTGGCGTGCCATACCTGCTGTGACGCTGAACATACATGTAAATTTTTTGGGTCATCTCCAAACACCTGTGATATTTGCACCTGATGTCGAGCGTTTGGTGATGTAACTGTCACTGCCTGTTTTAGTGACTTAGGTCTGTCGCGGCCGGGGTTTGGGCCCCGACTTCCCGCGTGTGGGGCTAGCGCTCTACCTCTAGACCACCATGGCGGTCAGATCATTCATTAGAAGAGAGTATGATGATCCTATGTGCAGTGATGTGCGGGGTTTGTGAACCACATCATCATAGTAGATGTCTAGTACCAAAGGATCATATTATGTGATTAGAATTTTTACAGTCTTGGATTTGTCAGGGACATTGCTGGATCTAGGATGTGGGGCTTTTTTTGGGATGTGTGTTTCTTCCATTGCCTAAATATCGGATAATCATGATGTTATGTAGATGTAGAACATTACCTTTTTCAAGATATTCTCTATTGTGGTGACAGCAGTTATGGCAATAAAGATGGTCCTACCTTGTCAATATATTTCATGGTTAGTGTTTTTATCAATAGAGCTACAACTGGTATTAGAATTGGGGAGACATTATGCGTTGAAATTCTATTAAACATTGACATCTCCGGTGTTCGACATTAACTACAGAATACTATCCTCAATCAACTTCATTCAGACTCAAAGAAATAAAGGATATCTCAGTTGCTAGAAATCGAATAAAACAGGTCAATCTGGCCAACATAGTAAACCATGTTGTACAGTTTGTATCTTATTTGTCAAGTTAATGTTGCTCGTATTGGGCAACCAGAGTTCGTGACTATCGGTTTCTAGTAAATGCACAAATTGGATGATGTGCTCGTTTCATTTTGACAAGTTCCTTAAAGGTATGAAGCCCATATTTCATGGATACACATCACGTGTCCACAACTATTAAATGTTTCGTGTCCTAACAGCAATGTGCTTCAATGCCTATGAAACACCATCATGAAACAGGTTGATGAAAGTCTAAAATCAAATAATGTGTTGTATGGAGTAAATTGTAAGGTCCAATAACTGTCCAACTAGGGAAGAATTGTAGTTTTGTGTGGTTTTGCCTTGTGTTTAAAGTGACCCAATTTTTGGTTATTGTGGTTTATTAATCACTACTGCGTCAATTTACGTATTGTTTAGTTACTTGTCTCAACCATGCCCCTAATATTGCAGAAACAGGTAATGCTAGAGGATGGTATATTGATTCAACCATCTTTGATTGATTGATTGTATCTTGCTTAACGTCTCGCTCGAGAATTTTTCACTCATAGGGAGACGTCACCAAGACCGGTGAAGGGCTTCAAATTTAGGTCTATCCTCGGCGCTCATGGCCATTGAGCAGTGAGGATTCTTTAGCGTGCCATACCTACTGTGACACGGGTCATCCGTTTTTAAGGTCATCTCCGAGGACCCGTGACATTCACACCTGATGCCGTGCGTTTGGCGATGGAACTGTCACTACCCGTTTTAACGACTTCGGTCTGTCGCGGCCGGGATTCGAACCCCGACTTCCCGCATGCGGGGCGAACGCTCTAACCTCTTGGCCACCGCGGCGGTTTCAACCATCTTTGAACTAGCTTTCACAGCTTCTTGGTCGAGTTAAGGGTGTTGTGCATGTGGATATGGTGGCTGAGATACCCTGGTTTGAAATGCTTGAACTTCAAAAGGACAATGTTTATATCTTGATGAACAGGAAATTAAATTCGCAGCAAGGGTATGATCTTGGAATGAAGCATTCCTCTGCATACGTTTTTGTTAATTATTTGAAATGTCTGCATTGATTAAGCAGTGATTTCCCCACAACTATTTTTGATTTGTTTCCTAATACTTTCGCTATCAAAGTGGATTATTCCAACATGATGATGCACTGGAGAGATACCGTTCCCAAGCCAACAGTGTAGTAGGTAAACCCATGCTGCAGATAAGGAGTTTGAAGGATGGCGTTTTTATGACGTGTCCCTCAGTAATTTACTTAGGACTTGGTTTTTATATGTTGAAACTTGGAATGTTCAGTGTATCCTTAAATTTAAAGAAATTAGGCGAGGTGGGTCAGTTGATTAGTGCCCCTTCCTTTGGTGGGATAACTGCAAACAAGGCTTACCTGTTCGCAGTCAACAAGGCTTACCTGTTTGCAGTCACGTGGTGTTTGAGCACACCAACTCAACTGAGTCCATATGTATTGGTATGCTGCCAGTGAATTTGAACCTGTTCTGTGCAATTGAACTGTGACTCAATCTGTGAAATTGTGATTGTTGTCAAATTAATAGTGCCATTATCACAACTCCCAACTGATTCCACAACTCTAAATTAACTCCCAATTGATCCATATCTATTGTGTTGCAAGTGAATTTGAATCTGTTCTGTGATTTGGTGAAACTTGCTGTTGTAAAAATGAGTGCTTTTATAATAACGCATTGCATAATTGAGCTAAATATTGGGTTAATTTAGCATACTCTAATATTAAGTAACCATCCGCGGTTGACCCGGGGTGGTCTTTTCTGAACTTGTTGATTGATGTTGCATTTTGTGTTGATGTTGTCATTCTGTGTGAATTTGTCCATATGAGTTGTTAATGAATGGCATCCCACAAATTCTTGCTGTATGCCACGGCCAATACTCGCCAAATAAAGTTTAAACTGGTTTTGCATGTCTTTTTCTCTGTATAAATAACAAAAGCAGTCTTTAATTTATCGTAAGGAATAATCGTGCAAAGTGTTGAAAAGTCGCATGTTTTGATGCTGATTATTTCGGAAAGTTTTTTGGTTCTAATTTTGTTAAAAGTTCTTTGAAACTGAGAATCCACATTTACATCACTTCTTGCATATGGTGTTGCTTAATATTGTAAATAAGATGAGCTAACAGGCCAGCCAGAAACATTTACAAAGGATCAAACTAACACCACGTTAGTGTAACGAACCATTTAATGGCGGAAGTGGCGTGTAATTTACAAAACATCAAATGTTAGGTAAGACCTACAACATAGACTCGACTTCGATTCACACACGAAGTATAATAAATTAACAAATATGTCTGAAGTTTCTCTCTCACAGCAGTCAACATCCCCGTAAAGAGCAAAGACAGGGGCCTGGTAGAACATTTACTAGATTATGTCATGTATCTCCATTCGTAAGGGCCCTTGCGCAGTCCCGGGACCCAGTATAGGTTTGGCAATTCATACCTATTCGTTTCCAGTAAAGTTCATAATAAGATCTAAGCTACTGGTGATAATTTACTGAATATGATGTTTTAGTTATTACAAACGTTTTGTATATTTGGGAATGTGCTAGATAGATATGATTTGTTTCATATAAATAGTTCATCCAATTTTCATTTTCATATCTGATAGGATGCGATAACATTCATTAAATATGCTACACTTGTTTTAATATTGTCGCTATGCATATTCATATGCGCGCTATGCATATTCATATCACACGATTCCTATACTATTGCATGTTGTATACATTGAGACTGATTTATACTTATCTATGAAGCTGGTAGTCATGATCCTAGTAAGCCTACACAGGTAAAATTGCAACATATGTTTTTATCATCATATGGCGAACATATGTTTTGAACATATGTTTAACGTATGTTTGAAACATATGTTGAACATACTGCAAACTCCAAACATATGATTAACACAAGGTGAAAAATTTATATGTTTAACATATATGATAAACATATGAAATTTTGAACATATGATTAAAGTATGATCAAAAAGGGGGTTGGGGTATATGTTTTATACAGATTTTTATTTGTTGGAATACCCCCCGCCCACCCCACCCCCCTCAAAATCACTGCATTGGGCCTAGACCGTTTTACAAAAGAACTTATAACTAAGACTAAAAATATCACAGAACAGAGTTTAAAAATCTCGTCACCTTTATAAATAAATCACAAGGTTCTGACACAGTCTGAGCAAACCGGTTTTATAGTATAGAGACTCTTTGGACCTTATAGTCGTAGGTTCTATTGTATGACGTGGCCCTAATCTGTAACAAATATGACGTAAAATTATTTTGAATTACGTTTCTCGCTCGCGGAGACAATCTTGCAAAACAGCTTTGTCATTATATCCGTCGACGTAATTTACACGCTTGACACCCGCTGTTTATAAAATCCGTGCAATTAAAGCATCGATGTAACTAAGAAGATTCAGAGCACGTGCGCGTATAATGAGAAAGACTTTCCAACAGTAAGTAGAAAAATGAAATTAATGCCAAGTATAGGCTTTCATTCAAAAGTATGCTTTTTGTATATAAAGTCAGGTTATAAGCAGTGTAGGCATACATATCAGAACTAAGCAAGGAGAGAAGAGTAACCACAAATGACGATGTAATTTTTGTAAACGTTTTGTTAATATCAGGAAAGTTTCTATATTCAGCCTAAACATTTGTATATTGGGCATAGCTGATTTAGTATTTACAAGCATATTCTTTATATTGATAATTAGAGCAATCAATAATCGCAACAACTAACGGGGAAGCTGCTCGTGGCCGTAAAGATACAGCTGTATACCCGAAACATCACTAGAACCTCAGGACAAAGTCGTGGAAGATTCTCATCAATGTGTAAGTTCAGTTCATATAAAATTCTCATTTATTGTTGAAAAAAGTCCACAGGAACAATCACTAGATCAAGATATTGGACATATTTTAGACACACACATACCCTCCCCGAACAACACCCTGGTTTAAATTTATGTTTACTACATTAGATAAACAAAATATGTATATATATACATACTATATTTGATATTTGTGTCCAACGTCCAGGACCCCCCATCCCAAAAAAAAACCTAGTATGTAGGCTTTTTCCCGTCTTTTAAAAAAAGTGTCATGTTTCTTACTTAAATTAAATGCTTTAATGAAATGAAAATCATTATTAAATGTCAAGGTCAAACAATGTGAGAATCAAAATAGAATGATGTGGTGTATATGTATCTAGAATATTTTATACTTGATTGGGGGAAGCCCCATAAGTGGATGCAGTGGTGTATTAATTTATGTAAACAAGTATCTTAGTTTCTTCTTTCAGAAATAAGTAGACAGCAAGAAAGTTGATACATAGGGCATTGTAATCAAGCAGCCACAACTACGGGATGTGGATTAAAGTTACTCACAATATAATCGTCCCTACCACACTTAATGTCAGAAAAAGAGCATCTGACAATAATGCTGGTAATTTAATTTTTATGTTCACCAAGTACTACCTTTCCTTTCTATTTAGTGAAAAAATATTTTAATAGGTATTCCAATGAATTGGATTCGAATGAATTGATCTTACATGTAGGCCTATATGTAAATTGTCTGGTATTTTGTGCAGGTATACACGCACGAATGTATTTATATTTTATGTGATATTTTTGCATGCTTAATATTAATATAATATTAAAAATGTACAGCTGTATGCGTCTAAAATGAGTATTGATCGTTCCTCCTTTCATTTCAGGTGCAGCGCAAACCGAATAATAACTATGTACTCAGATAAATAAATAAATGCTGATTCCTTCCGACATGAATTGTTTCCTTTTTCTGGAGAGGTACTTCGAAATCACATGTATGACCAAAAGATGGTAAACGTTGATGGCATGTACAGTGTGATGCAATAAGTATTCGTACAAAATGGCGGCGTGTTTACATTCGCGCTTGCAGCCAATAGATTTAACGGAGTATGAAATAGTTTTTAAATAGCGTCGGGATTCCGTTAGTTATTTATAACATTGTTTAGTCATGTAGTATCCCATGTGTCACATGGTTTTGTGATCGTCTGCTATATTTCCGGAAATATACAAGTGAAAGCGAGATGGGTAGAAAGGGGAAAGAGTTATCAAGCGATGTAAAGAATGTTATATGGAATCTCTTAGACCAGGGAAATTCTATTCGGAAAGTGTAAGAGCTGTTAGGAATTCCTCATACGACGATTTCAAGCGTGAAAAAACGTATTGAACAGAGAGGTTCAGCGGAAAACACCAAACGAAGCGGCCGGCCTCCAAAAGTGACAGATCGCCATTACCGACGATTGGAAAGGTTGGTCAAAACGAACAGAAGGCAAAGTTTGCTAGACATTACGAACAAATTTAATGAAAATGTGGATCAACCTGTTGCCAAACGTACCGTGCAGCTTCATCTCCATAAACATGGTTTCTCGAGGCGAGTGTCTAAGAAGAAAGTGGTTGTGAAGAAAGATAACCGGAAAAAAAGATTGTCTTTGTGCAGGGAAAAGAGACGATTGACAGTAGAAAAACTATTGGAACAGAGTTATTTTTTCGGACGAATCTAAAATCATAACAGGACATGATTCCCGTGTGTATGCGTGGCGCAACAAGGATGAGGGATGGCGGCCTGATTTAGTGACACCACGACAAAGTAAGCCATGTTATGAAGTGATGATTTGGGGGTGTGTTACATGGGAAGGTGTGGGGAATATCACGTCTGTAAATGGCAATATAAATGCTGATAAATATCAGGAGATCATTGATGAGAACTTATGGCCAGTTATAGTCCGTCATTTCCCCGTTGAAAATTACATATTTCAGCAGGACAACGCTCCGGTACATCGGGCTAGAAGCACCCAGGAATTTCTTCACAGAAACAATGTTACCACCATGAGTTGGCCAGCACAGAGTCCAGATCTCAATATCATCGAGAATCTGTGGTTGCTACTACAAAGAAAGCTTCAGACACGAGTTGGGAGGATCAGGAGTAGGGATGACCTCTTCCGAGAGATTCAGGACATCTGGACAGGGATCACGGTAGACTATGTTAGAAGCCTATATCGATCGATTCCTCGAAGATTATTGAGTGTTATAAGATTGAAAGGACATTTGACAAAGTATTAGGTAAGTTTAGTTTGTTTTATTAATTTTAGAAACGGCATACCAACATTTTTATTCTGACCTAATTCCGTCGCGAATGTAAACACGCCGCCATTTTGTACGAATACTTATTGCATCACACTGTATATCAACATCAGGGAAATTATGTAAATAAAATACATATTTATTTATTATGGAGTAATACTAACATTTATCTACTGTATATTATCAACAAATATCCTAAACAAAAGTTCGAAAACATATATGTTGTGTGTCCCTTCAAGATTATCGTGTTTCAAAACATATTGAACGTATGTTTAACATATCCTAAACATGTTAATTATATGTTTAATACATGTTAAACATATGTTTAATATAAACTTGATGTTACAATAATAAGAAAAACATGTGAATATCATATGAACAAATTATATGTTTATCATAAGATAATACAAACATATGTTATTCATATGTTTAACATATGTTAATCATATGTTTGAAAACATACGTTGACCTTTAAGTGCTCCTTTTATATGATTAACATATGTTTGAAAACATATGTTAATCATATGTTTAACATATGTTGCAATTTTACCAGTATATATGCCCCGTTGCATTCGGGAAGAATGTGTTTAGAGGAGTGCATGTTATGTTTCTTAATTATTTTTTTTCACTTTGAGTATTCGAATCATCTGATCACTAGCAGCTCATCCGATCGTCTTCATCAGATAAATACATGACGTAGTTTGCACAGTACTATATATCGCACGTAACTTAATTATTATGAAATACTAGATAATGTTCGTACTAGACACTGATTATATACTCTTCAGTGCTTGCAAATATTTAGAGACTGGGTTCCGTTATAACTTGCAATTGGCCTGCCTTCGATCTCGAGAGCACGTTGGCAGCCATATATCACCTTTTCAGCTCACTACAAACTACATTGCCATAGATACTTAAGCATGTTATACAAAAGAATTTCTAATTCTCCTCATTAGTGATCATGACCGAATGACCTTGGAACAATGCCACTACATATCATCTGACAATAGACATCCTTTGTATCCAATTTGAGCCTCAAAGGACACGGTACGTTTGGGGCCAAATTCGGCCCCTCGTCTGAATTAAATAATATTCCTCAGAATTCATTCATAGGGTGTATGCTTCCATAAAATGATTATCGTATGTAAATACAGTATAGTTTACAATAACGTTGCGTCATTTTGACGTTACTTTATATGACATCATGAACAAGAAGACTACATGTATGTCATGGACTTATTATCAAAATAATCCATTCTTATTTCGCCATCACATATGTTTCAAGTTCTATTAAACAAATGTGTACTACGATTTAATTTGAATTTACAATTTTCGCCAAGCGCCCGGCATTAGAAGTGAAAATCATATGTTTACGTGCATGACCTTACAACGGAGGTCCTATGGCATGGTAGGCAATGGCGCGATAAAGAATCTTCATTGCTACGGCCGTAAGCATCATGCGTTGGTCTAATATTTGTGGCATTCCATCTAAAGCTGTTGACGTCTCTATACGAGGGGAAATTCTCGAAAAGAACAAACAAACCAATAAAACGTATCACAAATCTATAACTGAGACAAGAATTTTCTTCCATATGACCTTGAAATAATGTCATGGGTAAATTGAAATTGCATTATATAATGTTGCTTATATCTCACTTTGGTCAAAATCAGATCAACAGTTTTCAAGAAGATTTTTAAGTAACCATTATTTTTTTTTTTTTTTTTTTTTTTATATTTTCTGAATTATCTTCCTTTGATTGCATCTTGTTTAACATCGATCCGCTCGATTTTTCACTCATATGGAGACGTCACCAATACCGGTGAAGGGCTCGGCGCTTATGGCATTGAGCAGTGAGGGTTCTTTGGCGTATCACACCTATTGTGACACGGAACACCCGTTTGTTAAGGTCATCTCTGAGGACCCCGGACATTCACACCTTATGCTGAGCGTTTGGCGATAAAACTGTCACTACCTATTTTACTACTTAGGTCTGTTGCGGCTGGAATTCGAACCCCGACCTTCCGCATAAGGGGCGAACGCTCTATCTCTAGACCACCGAGTCCCGTGGGGATCCGGGTTAGAATAGGTCCTCGGTACCCCTATGCTTGTCGTAAGAGGCGACTAAATAGGGCGGTCCTTCGGATGAGACCGCAAAAACCGAGGTCCCATGTCACAGCAGGTGTGGTACGATAAAGATCCCTCCCTGCTAAATGGCCATAAGCGCCCAGCATAGGCCTAAAATTTGCAGCCCTTCGCCGGCAGTGGTGACGTCTCTATATGAGTGAAATATTCTCGAGAGGGACGTTAAACAATATATAATCAATCAATCTAGACCATCGCGGCGGTTTTCTTCCTTTAATTAAAAGATGTTCTAATCATTTTATTTCATGTGAAAGCCCTTGGCCCAATAATACTGTCATGGACAAAATTTCCCAACAATTTTCAAGATTTGGTCAATATTCCTTAAACGTAAAACTTATACGGTACCAATTTTGATGCACCAGATGCGCATTTCGACAAATAATGTCTCTTCAGTGATGCTGAAGCCGAAATATTGGAAATCCGAAATAACGATAAACTTGTAAGAACTAAAAAGAAAAACAGAGTAAATGTTTATGCCTCCACTTTTGTGCACATGCACAAATTAATTACGGTTGTAAATCATGTACTATCTGACAACTTAAAAAATTATACCGATTCTCCACTGCGATTAAAATGATGTCACAATAGTCAATATCAGCAACCGGTCCGAAAACCCATTTCACATCAGATGGGCGTGCAAAAATGCCTATCAATCCGGAAATCAAGTATTTGCTAGTAACACCTTTGATTTACTCGATCGCTTCGTACCAGACAACAACAAACAATAGAGACAGAATGTGCGGATCTCGAGTTATGTTGGATGTTTTTTTTTAAGTACAACTGACTCATCAAACGAGAAGATCCCGAAAAACTAGAGATTGTTTTTATGAAAAGCAAATGTATCCCCAGTTCCCCAAATTAGAAAACTCCAAATGAAACCTCCTCCCCTTAATGTACTTCATGGTATGGAGGAGAAAGCATGAGCAGGAACATAGACATTATGAACTCCGATAAGCCACATAGGAGAACTTACATCCTCCACCCCTCAGATGCACGATAACTTTAAGGACAACTATTGGATCCTCCTGTCCCTGCAATATGCACATCTGTAAATGGCATTGAAGTATTGTACAAAATTTCAAGTCTATCAGATAAGCCATATAGGAGAAGTGTTCACAAACCATTTTAACATCCCCACCCCTCTTTAAAGGCCAAAATATATATATATATGTGTGTTTCCGGTTACCCGACCGAATTCCCGACCCTAAACTTTTTTTCACGATATCGGTAAAATATTAAAAATTCCGGAAAATTTATCTTGTTCTTTCCGGAAACGTCTCTTTTATTACGAATTGTAATGGCGGCGCACTTGTTGGCAGCAACGAGTTTGCTGGCCGTGAGGGTTAATAAATGCCAGCACCTTAAAACAGATAAAAACGCAATATCGTGCATTGAGAATAGGAGGTCACTGTTAGATGTTTTTACTGAAAATCATGGAGAACTGCCGATGGGCTTTGAAACTGACGGTATCCTGCAACACCGCTTTGACCGATACACAGAATAGCATATCATTCGAAGTCCAACCAAATATGCTGATTGGAGATCTGACCGCTGTCCATATCCATTTCTTTTGAGCAGATATTGCTGAAATACTAGTACACAACCTTAAGTATTAAGTACACATAATTCAAATCTGGCAGATCTATTTAAAAAAATAAAAAAAAACAACTTACCGACCCTATTTCAAAATTTCATGAAATAGGAAACACACATAATAAATTGTATAATTTTTTTGGGCCTTAGATCCACTCAGGAAAATAATTGGATCCTCCTGTCCCAAAAATATGCATATTTACAAATGGCAATGAAGCATTGTACAAAGATTCAAATTTATCCGATAATCAATATAGGAGAAGAGTTCATACGCTATTTTACATCCTCAACCCCTATTAGATCCACTCTTAACATTTAGGGAAATAATTGGATCCTTCTGTCGCGACAATATGCACATCTACAAATGACAATGAAGCATTGTACGAAGTTTCAAATCCATCCGATAAGCCATATGGTACGAGAAATGTTCACAAGCTATTTTACATCCTTCATCCCTGTTAATCCACTCCAACTTTTAAGAAAATAATTGGATCCTCCTGTCCCGACAATATGCACATTTATAAATGACAATGAAGCATTGCACACAGTTTCAAATCTATCAGATAAGTCATATAGGAGAAGTGTTCACAAGCTAATTTACATCCTCCACCCCTCTTAGATCCACTATAACTTTTAGGAAAATAATTCGATCATCCTGTCCCACCAATATGCACATCTACAAATGGTAATGAAGTATTGTACACAGTTTCAAGTCTATCCGATAAGCCATATATATGTAAGAGGAGAAGCATTAGCAAGATATTGTGACAGAAAGTACAAAAACAATAATTTTTTATATCTCCCCCTGAAAGAGGGGAGATATAATGACACCATCACTACATGTACGTATGCATACAATATAAAAGTTTATGGTAAATACCTCTCGGGCTGATAGTGATGTGACATATATGGATTTCAGCATGTAATATTCTTTCTATAATACCCAAGACATGTATATACTTTTAAGTAAATTTAATAGATATGTTTTAAATGACAAGGATGTGAATATAATTTATAAAACACACTTTACAAGGAGAAACATTGGGGGATATACAGTCCGTTAACACAAATTTCAGAAACACCAATTGAAAATGCATGGTGAAATGCGAGACTTGTAATCCATGAATACGTTATTTCCATCAGAACATCTCCGACATCTTTTTCAGTATATCAGAGAAAATTGTAACATGCCATATGGCTTGCAGGTTGCTATCTTCTGTTTCAGCATCAAAGCCTGACGCCCGGATACAATGTCTACATGACAGTAAATCATCATCCGTTTCCCCGTTCCTGATAACCAGCGTCTTCTCGCGTTGCTTGAGTGGTATAATTAAGTCAATGGCCGAATCTACCGTTGGATCAGTCGACTCTGTATCCGCATTTTCAGTTTCATGGAAGAATACCAAAACGCAGCGACATTCTAACATTCTTTTCTTCAGGTAAGCCGATTTTTTACTATATGGTGGACAATCGTTATGATTCACATCAATCTGTAGTTCTACGAATTCATTGAACGTGCCTGCGATTTGCTTTAGTTGACGACAACCTTCACCTTTCTCACAACTGTGTAACATGAGAATATCAGGTGATTGTGCATCGCCGTCTGGACAGCTGACAGAAGAACTGTGGTGCGAAAATATGGTCTGGTAGGCCTTTAGTAACCTAACTTTTGCCATTTCAATGTCATGATTTTCTACTGAATCGTTCGCACCTTTTGTGTATGTGTCAACGTAAAAGGTTTTATCAAAAACATCCAACTCACCTGTGCATTGCAGCAAGGAAAGGGTGCATATAGCGTTTTCGAAATCGCCAACTTTTATATAGTTTTGGATCAGCTGTTTCACAGTTTTTGCATCGTACACTTCTTTTTCAATCATCTTTCTATAAAATTTAATAGATTCTTCATTAAATTCAAGTAGTTCATGTAGTTTTGCTAGCTCCCCAAAATTCTTCGGAGATTCTTCTTCTTTCAATAACAAACTTTTCAGTGTTGGAAAGCAATGACTCGATGTTTTCATCATGGGTATCGCCCCAATCACGCTTGATACAACAGAGATGGCTTTCCACATGCTTTGTTGTGCATCGAATTCGAGTTTCCGTTGCTTAGTTGGATCAGTCTCCTTCGATTTCATTTCTAATTTGCAAAGTCCCTGTTGTTCATATGCGTTTATCAGAGTCATTTTGTATTCAGATAGTTTCCCACAGTTGCCAGATGAGATGCGAGAAAAACACACCAGTGCTTCATTTGTCTGGTCTAACATTCGGTATATTAATCCTAATTCATAGCGAGCAACATTAAAATCATCATCCATTTTTAAAGCTATCTTAAGATGTTCTACTGCCTCTAGCAAAAGCGGATGGTCTAGAGAAACGCAAACGGACTTTGGCGATTTTCTCATTGCAGAAAAAGATCGTTTCTGAAATTCAGAATCCGACTGAGAGCGCAAAAAAGGTATATTCCTCTGTCTTTGATAGGAGTAACGAGACGGTGTATTTTCCACAGGTCCCGATAATCTTTGCGATGCATGTCTGGATTTTTGGTAGCTTGAGGTGTTTCCTCTTCTCCAGCGTCCATCTGTGGAAGGACTTGAGCCATGTTCACCTAATGACAACGACGACAATTGGCTTTCCATGCTGTAAACACCACTGTCATATTCTGCTTGCTTTTGATGTCCTTGCCTGTCATCAACAGAAAAGGAATGATCTAAGTTTTTTCTGCATTTTCTTTTTGTTGATATGTTTTTTTCTACGATCTTCTTTAATGTCACTGCTAAATGATGTCTCGAGAAAGGCATATCCTTAATACTTATTGCTCTCTCTAACATTTCTTTCGATTTTTCTAAATCCCAGGAGTATCTAAGTTGTTGTCCATAGGACTGAAGAATAAAATAATCATTCGGACACAAAGTCAATGCCTCCTCAAAACACCAATTCTGATTTATGTCCGATGTGTCTGTTTCTTCGTTGTCCAATATAACAGACAAATTTTCTTTTTTTGTCATGATTTTCCCTAATTCACACCATGCTTTTCCTCTTATTTGGTGATATTCCTGACCTTGGGTGGGGAACTTAACAACGCCATACAACAAATTTGCTGCCTCTCTCTTTTTGTTTTCGGGTTCGAAATTTTTCGGATCTGTCATCTGAAACATGTGAGATTGCCTTCGTAAAGTTAGTGCAAGTCCGAATTCCCACAAGATATTTCTCTCTGGCTGCGTATCTCTAATGGCTGATCGGAAGAATCGGACAGCTTGTGCATGATACTTTGGACCTAGTCGGGAATAAAAGTACCCCATGTCTGCTTTTGCCCGAATTTGTGCTCTCTTCTGTTTTAAATGTGTACTCCTGAAAATTTCTTGCAAGTCATGAGACTGACTATACTCACCGGCCTCATGATGAAACATTATCTTATTGCAAAGACTGATGACATTCAATTCTTTATCCAGCTCTTCTGCTTTTTCTATTGCTTCAAATGCCTTTTCTCTTTCTCCCAATTTCCAAAATAGATAGGAAATGAAGTTATATGCTCGAATGTTTTCTTCATTTAAATCAAATCCGGCATCCAAGTCCTTGTTTAGTTGTTGTAGTTTAAATTTTATTTTTTCTTTCCTTTCCAGTGCATCATCTAACACAAAGGCAGAGTTTTCTTTGATCTGTTTTAGCTGTTTTTCTTCAGCTTCTTCCATTTTCTCTTTCGATCTATCAGTCTGTTCATAGAAATAGAACCATTTGTTTAAAACAGGAATACACACTCAATGAATGCACAATAATTACATTTATTTCATGTAATAAATACATTTAGATTATCTGGTATATCAGCCACTATGAACGTAGAATAAATGGATAACATTATAGAGTATCAGATGCAGTGAATTTACTGACTGAAACATGGCACTTCCCAATAGTGTAGGCCTGCTACATGCATGCATTCTTATCCTTTTGTATGGAGAAACGTATAGAAAAAGACATTGTTATTTACCTGGAATTTACCTTATCAAGAGAGCAGGGTGTTGTGTATACTATTGATATGGGAAACGGAAAAAAGGTCACAGGAAAAAAAGTCACAATCTGGGTATGAAAAAGTCACAGGAAAAAAAGTCACAATATGTATAAAGAGTGCCTATGACCACACCTAGGAAAAAAAGTCACAATGTGTTTTGTTCAAAATATTTGATTGTTTTTGCCTATACCAAGGAAAAAAAGTCACAATATTTTTTCCTTCATCCTATGTATGGCTTCAAAGATTGTAAATTGATGCCATTTTGTCAACTTATACAGGAAATACACTGTCTAGAAAAGGGAAAAGGTGACTTGTGAAGCCACTAGCTCAACAGTCCCTGTCAACAACTGTTGTAAATACTTTAAAGTTAATTACTTTTAATTGGGGTTATTTGTTTGTTTTAACATTAAAATATATAAACTATGTTGCAAATGATTAAAAACATGGAATCTTCTAACTTTGAATCAAATTTAAGTAAAAATTTTCTCCTTATATAATTTTTGACTTTTTTTCTATATATACATGTAGTTTTCTTTCAAAACATATAAATACTGTGATTTTCTCCCCCTTTGTATATGTGACCCTTTTCTATCAAAATATATACTATGAATTTTCCCCTATACATATAATATAATATATATTGTGACTTTTTCCCTACATCTATGTGATTTTTATACAAAATATATATTGTGACTTTTTCCTACATCTATGTGATTTTTATACAAAATGTATATTGTGACTTTTTTTCCTGTGACTTATTTTCCTGTGACTTTTTTTCCGTTACTTTTTTTCCTGTGACTTTTTTTCCTACATTCATTGATATACACTATACACAGTACATGTCTCAGGGCCGTCTACAGAATTTCTGTGGTCATAGTGTTTGTATAATGGTTGTATTCATAATGGTAGCTGACAGTCTACACCACCCCCACCACCCCTTCTCTCTCTCTCTCTGTCATTGACTTTAAGAATAATTTTCATAAATGTATAGATATCATAAATTGATAATATGAATTATTTCAATAAGTTACAAGTTTTAGAAATTAATGTGCAAATTATTGTTTGATTTCTGATTGTGTAATTCACAATACATGTATATAGAGGGGGGATCCCGGGATTACTATATTAAATTTGCATTGTTCAGGGTTTTTTTAAGTTGAATTACGAGAAAATAGCAGTTGTGAACAGGTCAATGTTATCAAAACTCAGATATACAGGGCTTCCTCAAGATCTAAAGAATGCCAGGTATGAGTATTGTATGTTATTGTTACAAAACACCTCTCTAGGGTCCCTCCAGACCACAGTCTCTGCAAGTGTCACTCCACTTGAAATCTATTGTTAAACGTTTGGCTGACAGGCGGCCTACCAATGATCACAATACAGGTAAAATGGGAATCTTCTAATCAGTAATGCAGTTAGGGACATTTGCATTTGGTTACGGTATAGTGACCCTCCTACCCTTGAAAAGAATTACTGATCAAAGCAATACCGGACCGGGCGCCCATTTCAAATCGAACCATCTCAGACTAGCTAGCCACTAATTTCGATGAACGTGTACGCGTGTTGTAACCTGTGCATTTAGAGAGTAGGATTTTTCCTCGATCATTTCACAGGGGCATCTTATCCGCTCTGTTCTCTATCACACATGTATTTATATATGTGTGATAGAGAACAGAGCGGATAAGATGCCCCTGTGATCATTTACATGCACTTTATAAATTCTAAAAATAAAATAATCAATTTGGAATTCTGTGTGATTCATCACAGAAACATTTTAATATAGAATCCTCCCTCCACAATATAAAATCATTTTACCTTTAGAAATTGGCACGGTTTACAACGTTGGACCTAGTTACATGTAAGTAGGCCAACTTGTCTCCGTTGGACCCGGCTTTTGATTTGCATTTTTCTGAGAAACCCGTCTTCTACTTTCACTTTCTTTACAGCTAATTACAAAAGACCGGTTGAGTTTTCTTGCCTGCTGGATTGATCAATGAACTTTACAATTTGGTCAGCAAAGTATCACATTTGGTCTGAATTTAGGTCACAAAGTTACTGAGGTATGACAAAGAATTGACAACTTTTTTTTTCTCAGTGTGAGTGACAACCCCATCCTGTTTTACTGATTATTTCAAGAAAAGAACTTTTCTCATTGTATAGGTCAATAATTTCTTTGTTTGTTTCTTCAGAAATTCCCTTTCCATTTCTAAAATATCTCCCCATCTTATTTTTTCATGGTTATAAGCTCAATAGGTGTTGTAAAATTCCCAAAGAAAGACACTGCTAGGTAGATGTACACTAACCAACCCTAAAGACTATAAATAGAATAACTAAACAATGGAAGACTGAACCTGAATGGTTTAACTAGAATAACAGGAATTCTATTGGTCAGAAACAGTAACAATAGAAGAGTATTCTGGAAGTTTTCCTTGTGTGATATGAATCATGGACTGACCTCAAATATAGATTGACAAACAGATGAATGGTGTATGTGGACACTTTGTGAGATGTCTATGAACATTTTTAAAGTGAAATTGATGAGAGTTTAGTAAAGTTCAATTTAATAAATAATTAAAGAGAGAGAGAGAGAGAGAGAGAATCAAATTTGATTTTATTGGTAAAAAAAAAGGGCAGGTAGCACATGAAAAGGTCATGACACTGTGACCTGTAATAAAGATAGGGCAAAACCCAGTCCAACTGAACAATTATTTGGCTTAGAATCATCACACTTGGTCAGTTAGTGCATCATGGGTAGCAGGTGTGTCACACCCTACATCAAGGTCACTGTGACCTTTAAAAAGATGATATGGTCGTGTGTTATATTAAATCCTTTTTGGGTTCGTGCAGAAGATTTGAGTCTTAGAATCAACAAACTGTTAGAAATGGCAATTATTGAAAAAAATGTTGTAAGCTCGTAATGCTTTAACCCTATTAAAAAATGAATACATCAAGAAATACTTTTATGTTAAGTTTGTGAGTAAAATGTCCAGAGTTTACACATAGATAAATTCTTCAAAAAGAATGTTTGATTCTTATAATTCCAATTCATTCACTTTAATAACAATTGCAAAAATTTGAATAGTTTCCCTGCACTATGTTATTTGTTTTCAGGTGTGTTTGAATACATGTACTAAAAATAATGACAAGTACATGTAGTAATAATTAATCAATTGCAAAAATATTTTCCCACTTCATCCATATTTTATCAAAGTTATGTATTTTAAATGCTTGAATTGCAGCATATTTCTCTACATGATATTTAAACTTTAAGTGACATAGTAATCTAACAAGATTTGGTTCTTTATTCTGCATTAAACAGATAAATATGTATTGTTTAGCATATAAAATTATAAAGTTTATGGCTTTATTATTTAAAGACAGTGGAATTTCACCAAATATTATATTTGACACATTAAAACCAATTCTTTCTGAAATTTTTCTATATATATGAAGACTTAACTCACTCCACAATGTTTGGGTCTTATTACACGAAGTAAAAATATGTGTTATTGTTTCAATATTACTTGTACAAAATCTACAGAGATCATCTGTTTTAACACTAATGTTTTTCAAATAATAACCAACAGGAAGAATTCTATGTAAAATTCTAAACTGTAGCCACTGAACAGAAGAATCACTAGATGTTTTGAAACAAATTTTAAACAGATCTTGCACTGAAATATCATCTACTCCATATGAAGATAGTTCAGTTTTCCACTTGCCCATAGAAGTTGGGATATCTTCTTTTGCATTTAAAATATTGTAAATAATATTAGAACATCTTTCATGTAATAAAACTGGTTCAAAAAATATAGGCATACATGGATTAACATTTTGTTTGGTTGAGTGTCTATCAATTGACAGACGTTTTAAATATTTTGAAATTGCAGTAATAATGCTATTGTATTTCATTACACATACTTCTTGAAGATTGTATAAACACTGAAATTTTTCTATGGTATGGAAGTTACAATCAGTATCAAAAAAATCTTGAACAGCTTTAATCCCCTTTTCATACCATTTCTCATAAAACACAGGTTTTCCCGCAATTCTAATATTAGAATTGTACCACACTGGAATATTATGAAAATTATTTTTAATATTTGGAAGATTTTGACTAGTCTTCAAATAAAAAAACCAAGCATTAAAAACATCCTTCCAAAAAACATTGCTTTTAACACATAATTGTTCCACAATAAAACTATCTCCAAAGTCATATAATTTCTTTAAAATATCATTTCCATACATGGCAAAAAAAATATTCATCCATGGTTTCTGACAGTTGGACCTAGTAAGCCTTTTAATCCAAGAGCATTTCAATGATGTAATAAAATTGCTTATATCAACCATCTTGATACCACCCGATAGATAGTCTTGTGTTATCACAGACCTCTTAACTTTATCTACACTAGATTTCCATAGGAATTCAAAAATAATTTTGTATAAATAAGAGATTGTTTCTTTCTTTGGAGTAGGAAGTGATATAAACAAATGATTCAATTTTGGAATAAGCAAGGTTTTAATGACAGTAGCCCGCCCAATGGGAGTAAGAATCCTTCTTTTCCACTGTTCAGTAAGAGCAACGATTTTTGGTATTTGAATTCCGAAATTTATATCTTCAATTTCTGTAAGGTCAACTGAAAAATTAATACCCAATAAATTAAAAGTTGTTGATCCCCAATCTAATTTCCATCTTGTATGGTGAAAAACTTGATCTGAAAATTTCTTTGAACCAATCCAAACAATTTTTGTTTTAGAAGAATTAATCCTTAGACCAGAAAAACTGGAAAAAAATTCTATCGTATCTAGAGCTGCAAAAAGCGATTCAGGTGATCCGTCAAGGGCTAGTGAAGAATCATCTGCATATTGCGATATTTTGTGTTCTGTGTTTTCTATACATATGCCTTTTATACTTTTGTTTTGTTTAATTAATATTGCAAGAATTTCTGCACATAGAATGAATAAATAAGGTGCAATGGGATCACCCTGCCTACATCCCCTTTCTATATCAAACTGTTCAGATAAGAAGCCACTCTGTAAAACTGAGGCTCTGAAATTTGTGTTTAAGATTTTTATCCATTGAATAAAGTTTTCCCCAAAACCAAAATACTTTAAAACTTTATATATGAATGACCATGACATTGAGTCGAAGGCCTTTTCGAAATCAATGAGAACTAGAAGGCCTGGGATATTATTTCTTTCAGTGTATGACATAATATCATATATAAATCGAGTATTCTCCCCTATATATCTACCTTTTAAAAAACCAGACTGTGTATCGGATATTATATAATCCAAAACTTGTTTAATTCTAAAGCTGAGACAACCAGATATAATTTTGTATAATACATTTAAAAGTGTAATTGGTCGCCAGTTTTTTAAAAACTGTCTTGGTTTGTCCCCTTTAGGTAAGCATGAAATGATTCCTAGTCTTTGCGAAATAGGAAGTTCCCTCTTATGATATATACAATTAATAGCTCTAACAACATAATATTTAATGTCATTCCAAAAAAATTTAAAGAATTCAGTTGTATAACCATCGCTACCCGGGGATTTGTTGTTTTTCATATTTTTTAATACTTTAAGAACCTCTGCTTCTTCAATATCATCCTCCAGTTTTTTGGTTGCATGTGTATCTAACTTGGGAGAATTGTAATCTGAGATGATGCTTTCCAGGTCGACATTAATTAAGTTAAAATCATTATTAGTATATAAGGCTTCATAATATTTCTTGACACCTTCTAATATATCTGACTGATTGTAAATTGTACCAGTATCCAACTGAATTTTTTTGATAGTTTTATTTAAATAATTTCGGGATTCTAAATTACAAAAGTATTTTGAAGGTTTTTCCCCTTCCTCTATCCAACGTGCACGAGACCTTATCATGTGACCTTGTAGCTTTTCTTTTCTAATGTTTTCAAGAGCTGCTCTCTTCTCATCTAGAATATCAAAATCAATAGGAGAGTCAGACTCTAAAATTTCAATTTCGTCTAAAAGTTTCTTTTCTTTGATGTCTTTTTCTCTTTTCTTAAATGCTGAGTATGATATAGTAATTCCCCTAATTTCCATCATTAAAACCTCCAGAAATAAACTTTCATCAATATCGTTTTTGCACTGAAAATTTATATTATCTATGTTATCCAAATATTGGCTAGTAACAGATTGAATAGTTTCTTTGACCTTCATAACATATTTTTTGTCTGTTAATAAATTGTTATTAAATTTCCAAAGGCCACGCCCTCTTGTAAAGGGATTAAATTTTAATTCAAGAATAACAACAGAATGATCAGATCTATATCCTGGCTTTATGGTACAGTTTTCAACCAAATTTGACAAACTATCAGATACAAGAAAGTAGTCAAGGCGACTTTGTTTTAAGGGATTTTTTTTCCGCCATGTATAAGCTTTTTTATCTGGATTTAGCACTCTGTAGTAATCTAAAAGTTGTAAATCGTCCATGATTTCTAGAACTTTAGCACGTGCTTTGGGATTATTGATTCCACAATAGTTATAAGTATCCAGTGAAGGGTTTAATGTGAGGTTAAAGTCACCACATAGAATAAAATATTCATTGTCATATTCCAAGAAAATATTTCGTACATTTTCGTAAAATTGAGGGTTATCAGTATTAGGCCCGTATATATTAATAAGAGTTACTTTGTTTTCTTCAATTGTCATATCAAGTGCAAGTAAATTACCTTCACAATCCCTTTTTACACCATGAATTTTAAACTCAAAATTATTATTGAACAAGATGCACACACCCCTTGAGTTTGACATATAAGAATTAAAAATACATTTGTATCCCCACTGTGATTCAATATATGGTTCACATTCAGAAATAAAATGAGTATCTTGTAGACATATAATAGAAAAACGCTTTTGTTTCAAGTAATTAATAACATCTTTACGTTTAGATGGAGTTGCCAGCCCCTGACAGTTCACTGTAGCTATTAAAATATTTTCAGACAACGACATCGCAGAAAAATAAGTAAAACAACTAAACATCTAGACATTTTCAGCAAGTAACTTACCCGTCCATCGTTTACCCATTCACACACACTAACACTCACATAATAACACAAACACATGTAAACAATTTGTATCGGTTCGATGATCCCGATCCCGGTCCTGTCGCTCATCAGATAATGGTATTTCAAACCCGATCCAAATTTGTTGCTCCCGCATGTAAATTTAAAGTTTGTTTAGCTTTCTACAGGGTAACAGGCTGTGTCCATAATATCGAACTTGTGTCGAACACCTTTTTTTTTACCCATAATACATCAGTTGACAGAGTTTGATGATCGTAGGTCTCTTAGTATTTTATGACATGAAAATACTAATGGATAGATGGACATACACAAACACCATACCATACCATGTGTCCCAATTAGATTGCCATGTGTCCAGTCTTAGACTGTCCCAATTAGATTGCCATGTGTCCAGTCTTAGACTGTCCCAATTAGATTGCCATGTGTCCAGTCTTAGACTGTCCCAATTAGATTGCCATGTGTCCAGTCTTAGACGGGCGAATAAAAATAATCCCCAGTATGACCCAAGATAAATGTTTCCTTAAATTACCATGCATTTTTTCAAATACAGCCTTAGTTTGCCACCAAAGTTACTTTTATGTATCAAGTCACCAAGCATTTCATCATTGAAGGCAAGCTTACTGTGCCCGGTAAAGTTCATGTGTTCCGGTTAAATTTTTATGTAGTACATAATTTTCTAGGTGCAGTGTTTCTACTGTTGTCTGTAGTGATTTGTATTTTGGAGTTTTATACAATCATGTACCACCTAGTTTTAAAAAGAAAATGATTTGCAATACATTTATTATGAAGTGTATTTAATACAATTGTGTGCCACTTAGTGTAGTAAAAAATTTAGAAGTTTTAACATGTGTACATTTTTATGAAATGCATCAACACTGTGGTCAGGGAAGTCTGGCGGTCATTTTATTTTTACACACACCACAGCCTCTCCACAAAACGTATTATAGCATATCAAAGTATTCACAATACCGGGGCCTCTCCACAAAACTTATAACATATCAAAGTATTCACAATACCGGGGCCTCTCCACAAAACTTATATCAAAGTATTCACAATACCGGGGCCTCTCCACAAAACTTATATCATTTCAAAGTATTCACAATACCGGGGCCTCTCCACAAAACTTATATCAAAGTATTCACAATACCAGGGCCTCTCCACAAAACTTATTAAGAACATTTACACACATTTTGTCACTATAATATAAACCTGTAGCGTTTCATTAGACATTTCATTCTTTCCAAAGATACACGCCAAGCTAAATCCTGAAATGTATAGAGCATTTTATTCTTTGATAAACTTTATAGAAAGATTCACGACAAGTTAAATTGTGAAATACATAATGGAGTAAATGTTGTGTTTTGAGACAAAATTCCTACACTATAGGTTGCCATTGTAATGCAGACTTGAGATTCCTTGGCCACAGTGTTGATCATACATTTACCCATACTGCTCTTCTAGAACAAAATTTATTAGGAATAAAAGATTTTCATAAAAAAAAAAAAAAAAAAAAAAAAAAAAAAAAAAAAAAAATTTGATTTTATTGATATTCACTTAAAAAAAAAAACCCCTAGGGAAATTGCTGTAAAAGACACTGAAATCAACTCAGATTTACCTGTAAAAGCAATCTACGCTTGAGTAACTTTGTGACCTAAATTCAGACCAAATGTGATTCTTGGCTGACCAAATTGTAAAGTCTATTGATCAATCCAGCAGGCAATAGAAAACTCAACCGGTCTTTTGTAATTCGCTGTAAGTACTAGTAATAGCATCAAAATAATGAACCAAAGCACCACGTACGTTATACGAATCCATCGTATAAATATTTAAAAATTAATTGTTGATGGAATTGACTAAAATAAATAATAAACTAGAAAAGGAAGGCCTATTGAGCCATGCAAACACACCACATAAACGCTGCATAGATAAAAAGAGCACAAGCAAACATATATATAAAGCTACATACACTGGAGCCAAGATCTGCATGATTTAAAATTATACATGACAATTACATGTAGAATCACAGAAACATTCTAGATAATCTAGAATCCTCCGTCCACAATATAAAATCATTTTACCTTTAGAAACTGGCAAGTTTAACAACGTTGGACCTAGTTACATGTAGTAAGTTGGACCCGGCTTTTGATTTGCAATTTTCTGAGAAACCCGTCTTCTACTTTCACTTTCTTTAAGTACTAGTAGCATCAAAATAATGAAACAAAGCACCACGTACGTTATACGAATCCAAGTTACTGTGCTCTTGTTGGCAAATGTTAGTTTTCATTTCCCCTACTCACTACGGTGACTACCTTTCACTATTAAAAAGGATATGACAGTCGGTTTTGAATACTCAATTTGCATGAAAGGGTTGAAAGAGGTTTCGGGTCTATACCTATTCGGTTCTCGAATAATACTTGTCAGTGAAAACTGTCCTTAACTAAACAAGGACTTCTTCTCGATCGTCAACTTTTCATATCCACTAGTATATTAAACAATCTAGACACTTTATGTAGTATTTAGCATTTTTCTTGTATTTTTTACGAATACTCGTAGTGCAATTAAGATCATTGTTTCGGAACACCGCGGCACTTACATCGCTTGGGGTGGAATTTACTATTAAGAGTACTGTTGCATGCCTGTGTTTCGTACTCTTTAATAGTAAATTCGAACCCAAGCGATGCAAGTGCCAGTGTTTCAGAAATCATTCATAGAAATTAGACATTATTAAAGGATATAGGGCCAGTACCGGATTCGCAACATATAATTCGTAAACGTCGTGTATTTCCTTGCTTTCAGGCAAATGACAGGCTAGAGGAGCTCTTTAAATTGAAATTCACAACTGCTCACGGGTACTGGTCTGGTGTATATGACTACCTCTGGTATCCGCAATAACTGTTCTTGTGGAAAGGGTGTAGGTCATGCCTTTGAAAATGTTCTAGCAAATCTAATTCTGTTGATTATTTATGTTACGTCTTTTATACCCCCCTAACGAACGAGGGGAACAGGAAGATAAATCACCCTCCCGTTTAAGGAGCGCCAAATTAACATAAACTCAAATAATTGAAGATATCATCAATTCCATTATTGCTCTCTTTAATTGAATTAACGCGTGCATTAAATCAATTATTGCTCTCATCAAATGAATTAATGCGCGCATCAATTGAATTAATGAGAGCTATAATAGACTTGATCATGTGCGCATTACTTTAATCAATTATTGCTCTCTTCAATTCAATTGATGAGAGCATCAATTTCGTAGAAACATTGCTCCCAAAAATTAATTTAGAGCTCAGTATAAATAATTTGATGATCTCTTTAATTCAATTGAAGATATCTTTAATATATTTACAATGCTTTTGTATAAGGAATTAATGTGTGCATCAATTCTTTTAAAGAGAGCAACAATTCAATTAAAGATATCATTAATTCAATTATGGATTTGTTGAATTGAAGGTATATTTATGTAAGCTCTGTAAATGAATTATCATTAATCATTTATTTCTCATTGACATTTCCTAAGTGTAAATGTGTTTTTATTTCTGCGCTCAAGTATGACAGAACACGTGTGTGCTTATTTATCTCACCACTGGATTTCCCTATACTTGTTTAACCGGTTTCTAATTCTCACTCACTTTCCCGCTTTACGCTCCTTAAAGAGAACAGACATTATTAAGGAAGGAAGTACTCTACATCGTCAAAATGGCTGACTTCCTTTTAAAACATGGATGAAAATATACATACCAGCAATATTTGTCTATTCATTTAAAAGTTTAATTCTCGCCTAACTGAGTAGCTCAGAAGGTTATAGCACATCGATCACTGAACTGTGGGTCGCGTGTTCGAGTCCAGCAGGGGGTTTAATTTTTTTTCAGATTGCTTTCAACTAAAACTGCATTTTTTGACTGAATGAAGTAAATTTGAAAGTTTTCAATTTCAAATTATTATTGTACATATCCTCCACTTTTCATCCATATCAAATGTCTCAGGTGTATCATACTTAGCATTCGAGTTTTCATATTTCATATACTGGAAATATATGTACCGGTGTTTGGTAATTATTCATTATAACTTTTTAAATTATATTTAATTGTGATATTCATTGTCATATTTAAACGTATTTTTAATATTAATTTTATTTCAGGTTTTCATTTAATAGTTTTAATAAAACATAGCCCTCAGACTGATGGTATTTGTCTCTCTGGTTGCATTTAATTACATGTGTATATAGTTGCTCTCTCTAAAAGAATTATTGCTCTCTTCAAATGAATTAAAGATATCATAAATTCAATTCAATAGAGCAATAATTGAATTAATGCGTGCATCAATTCTATTATTGCTCTCATCAATTGATTTAGTGTGCGCATCAATTCAGTTGTTGATATCATTAATTTATTTTAAAAGATCATTAATTCAATTAAAGCGCGCATCAATTCAGCTGAAGAATTAATGCTATTATCAATTCAATTAATGCGCGCAACAATTCAGAATTGAAGATATCATCAATTATTTGAAGATATCTCTCGCATCAAATGAATTGATGAAATCTTCAAATAATTGAAAATATCTTCAATCATTTGAGTTTATGTTAATTTAGCGCACCATACTCGTTTCCACTGAAGTTACCAAATTCTGAGCGTCTATATCGGTTGAAGTGACTGGGCTTGCGAAGATGGTCCATGATTTGACAACTTAAACATTTGATACAAAAAGCGCTTAATAATATACATTGTATGCCTCTCAGTTTTGCATTTTAATTTTAATTTTTTTTTTTTTTTTTTAAAGATATTTGAATATCAAATTACCTTTGATGTTTTCGTGAGGTGACTACTCCCCCCCCCCCCCCCCCCCCCCCTTGCCTTAAAACTTGGATATTTTACCCCAGAAGAAATCAATCATGTATATCTATTTTTAATTTTACGAAAAAATTGTTTTCTTTCTGCTTATAACAATGATAATGTTCTCTATTTTTCTCTGTGAATTTTCTCTCTTTCTCATTCTTTGTTTTATTATTTTTTTTTATTCATAATCTAGTTACATCAAGGTTTGCGTTTGTATTATAATACATCCTCAGCATTGTTACCCATGTTTGGGGTGGGGGGGATCAGTTTTGGTAACTCCAAAAAATGCTATCACCAACGGGATCGATTAATGTGTGGACGGTTTCTAGATTAGAATACGAACTTAAACGGGGCTGAAATATCTTGGAGTCGAACTTCATGTACACCTCCTGTTTGTGAGTTTGATTGACTGTGTCGAGCGGCTAGCTTAGCCTTCAGCTTTCAAGACGACCATGAGCAGCCTTACATTGTACTATTTCCCAGGATCTTATTATTCCCAGAGGGTAAGACAGCTAGCTGAATACTGCCGTTGTATTCTGTAGGGCTTACTCATATAAAATCATGATTATACATCATGTAGGTTTTCTACTTTTGAACAGTGTTGAACACAGAACAGTTGAATAGGACAATTCAAGTGCTTGTGTCTTGAGGAGGACTATGACTTATTGATCAGGGTTAAAATAACCTACAAGACTGAGATTTTAACCCAGATCCTTATAGACCCGACGTTAGAAATCACGCCATGAGGCCAATAGAAAGCTGTCTCGGGTTCATGAACTAGGCCTATAGAGTAATATTTCAACATTTTGGTGCACATTTCTGATTATAAGTATAATTAGGCCTAGATCAGTAGATGTTCGTGCTGAAAGGGAGTTCTGCCCAACCCTATGTGCATTTATACCTATCATTGAATTCCCTGTCATACATTAATCAAGACTGAAATTTCAAGTTGAACCTTAATTAACCTAATCTATGCCTTTCCACTTCTCTAAATGAGAATAAACCTTATCCTATCAGTCTAAAGGTCTTCATGTAACTTTGCTGCTACATTATTATACATGTGTGACAGTCAGGCATGTTCCATTGCCAACCTAATTAAAATAAGATCTTTGATCCGCTCCATTATTGTTATGTTGCTACACAAAGCGACATAACAATAACAGAGCGGATCAAAGATCTTATTTTAATCAGATTGGTTCCATTGCCGGTGGCCAGATAGCTAAATTAATTGGTAGAGCACCTGACTGGAGATTCAGGGGGCCTGGGATCAAATTACGGTCTGGTCCTTTGCATTTTCTCCCATCCTGTTACATTTGATGCTATAAACCAGCCCCTGGAACTGACAGGTGAAAATGCCTGCCACTGGGGATAACGATCCTAGGTTGATATAGATCTTCAAGGTGTGAGGAATATAGTGGTCAGGTGGGTTCAATCACGGGTAGCCTTATAGCTCAGATGGTAGAGCACCAGGTGACTAGAGGTTCAGGGGGCACGGGTTCGTATCCTGGTCTGCATGGTCCCTTGCATTTTCTCCCTTCCTGTTAAACAACATCGAAAGCAGTTCTATCAGCACCCCCTGGTGTGAATCATTAACCATGAAGTGGGATAGATTTTATATTATTTACATACTGTATCAGAACCACTTTGATGCTAGATAAGAACAAGGTACGGTTGTATACATAAAAAGGCCCAAAAAATTTCTCTCTATAAAATGTGTCTGGAATTAACCTTAATCAGTGTTTTAAGAAAGTAAAATAAATGCCAGGTATACTATGTCAACAAAATCAGAATGATAGTCCTAAATGGATAGCATTATGACATCATGAATAAGACATTTCCCGCCTTTTTCTCAAAATAAGCCTGAAAACTGTCAAATGTCATACAAATTATTGCTCAGGAAAAGATGTGCGCATTTGTCGAGCAAAATGAAAATGATATATATTGTGTATTATTTTGAGATGAAAAACATGCTTCAATATGAATTTGCTCGACGCATGCGCTGTATGTTTTCTAAAAGAAAAACCACCTGAATTTGTGGATATTTTCATTGAAAATGGCATTTTTGCAATTTTATGCCAACTTCAAGCTCTCGTCATATGACACAAATCATTTTGCTGATCAAACTGAGTGAATTTTGGGTTTGCTAAACTATTCCTTAATTGAATGCCAGGATTTGAGCTCCAAGTGAAATCATCAATATTTTGGACCAGATGACTGTAGAAACTGTACCTACTTCTTTATGAAAAAGGTGATTGTGAAATGGAATTAATGTTTTATTTGTTCACTGTGTTTAGTGTTTCCAATCAGTCTAAGTAAAATTAGACTTTTGTAATATATATTTCGCTCCTCTACAATATACACTTCAATTGTATTGATTGAAATGTATTGTAGAGGAGTGGAATAAATATACAAGTCTAATTTTAATGATTGGTTTCCAGTGTAGTAGTTTA